>NW_008633903.1:0-32423 GCF_000691845.1 Merops nubicus
GAGGAGGCGGCGGCAGAGGTGCGTGGTGAGGGGCTGTGAACCCTTCTGCCCGCCGAGAAACTCCGCCAGCCGAATTACACAACGTGGACCTTAAAGCAGGTTTCGCACTGCTCCTAGAGCTTTTGCAAGCCTCACGCAATAGGTGTCACACCGCTCCCGTCCTGGTGGTGAGGTGGGCTAGGAGAAATGCGGGACAAAAAGGGGTTAGGAAGCCCAAGCACTGGCTGAAGAAGGGTGATACCTTGGCCTGAAGGGTTTTGGCGTGAGTTTTGCCTGTGCCTCCAAGGGAATGAGGACTTCACAGTCCCAGGATTCTCCTGTTGTCATAGAATCATAGAACCATTAAGGCTGGAAAAGACCTCTAAGATCATCAAGTTCAACCATCACCCAACATGGACCGTTAAACCATGTCCCCAGGTACATGTGTTTTGAACACCCCCAGGGATGATGACTGCACCACCTCCCTGGGCAGCCTGGTCGACTGCCTCACCACTCTGTCAGTAAAGAAATTCTTCCTAACATCCAACCTAAACCTAAAACATTCATCCTGTATTAGCCCTCTGAGGGATACTGCAGTGTATTATTAAGTTGGTGAGTGGTGATTGTAGCATCACTTTAAATTACTGCTCAGATTACTCTGGGAATCCTTTGCTACTATAGGTTTGTCTACAGCTTTTCAAAACTTGTACTCCTGATGGGGAATGCTGACCAAGAGAAGGAGGATGGCAGTTGTATAGATTAAAGGTGAACAACACGAGTGGAAAGAATGTTAAGCCTTGTGTTTAAAAAATTTTTAGCATGTTTTTGTTCGGGTTTGGTTGGTCTCACCACCTCAGAAGAAATTTACTGCTGTGTACAATAATGCAGTTCCTCTTACAAATACTCCCTTACAAGTGGAAACTTTGTGCTTGCAACCACGGAGAGGAAAATATTATTAAGCCCAGAGGTACTGGTGGTACATTATTTTATGCTTCTTGTTTATTTATTATTCAGTAGTGCACAAGGCCATAAATCAACATAGCAATTCATGAGCTTGAAGCACCTCTCAACTTTAGCCTGAAAGATCTAAAGCAGACTAGAAAACCAGACAAATAACAGAGATGGGACCATAAAATGTAATCAGGGAGGTGGATGTCTTCCACCCTTAGAAGTTCTGACCCAGGAATGTTGGGCATTGATTTGATGCTCCTCTCTGCTCTAGTCCCCTCAAACCTTTACTGATCAGTGTTTATTTTAGGTTGGGACCCTTTAAGGTCATTCAAGCCAGTATGAGAGTGTTAAAAGGCTAGAACAAACACAACGTGGCTCCTGGTACTAACCATTCAACTTTGGAGCTGTTGTGTCTTTAAGTGCTGCCGCAGCGTGGATCATACAGCCAAACTCTGTTGTCAAAGCAGCTAACCAGCCTTTGTGCCACTGCCCGGGAGCAGGAAGGTGCCTTGTGACCACAGCCTGGCAGGACGACTCCGTTGTCTGTCACTGGGTGAGTTCAACTCTGCATTGATAGAAGTGCAGCACCATCCTGAGCTGTGCGCCAGCCTTCCCTTCATGAAGAACAAATACAAAATGAAGGTTTTGTCAGCCACCTTCTTGGGGGATGAAAAAGCCATCATGCCTTTAGAACTCAGTACTGTTTCCAAAAGTGTCTTGTTTTTTTCCTCTGTGCAGTTGTCTGCTTCGTAGGAGAGCCAAGGGCTACGTGCTATATTTATGAAGATAACTTCTGTGGGTGGATTGTGTCTGGTGTTGTTATTGTGTAATATTTGCACTTGTCATTAGAGAAGTTTATGTTCTGATAACGGTGCTTACTTAACACAGGATCTCTAACACCCGTGGCCTTCTGGGTTTACAGTTATCTTCACTAAACAAATAACCCAGATGCTGCTATCCAAATAAAGATTCAAATGCCAATTTTTTTATCCCTCATATTAATATTTAAAAGTTAAAAATTAATCTACAAGTTAACAACCCAAACATTCAGGAGATGTTGGAAGAACATCTCTGCATAAATAGGTTTGGATAGTGGAATTATGAGAAGAACCTTCTCTCCTTCTCTGTGCTGGAGTACGTGAAGGAAGAGAGAGGTGTTTTACGCAGCCCTGAAAGCCAAATGTCCCCAGTAAGCCCTAGAACAGAGGAACATGCCCAAAGTGCTAGAGCTTGTGGTGGGAACAGGGTTTCCTGGGATCAATCTTTCCTTGTACTACAACTGCTTCAGTAGGAAAATAAAGTACCTCCCTCTCCCAAATGGTTATTGGAGGTTTTAGGCAACCAATGTTACCAGTACAAGAGAAGACATTTTGATCATTCTGTTATTTTGTTTCACTCCCAGGGTTGGAGGAGTTTTGGTACCCTTTGGACTCAACTTCAGTCCTAACATGGACGTGGTTCAATCGGCTTCCACAGAAATCACAACTGCTAAGAAATGCTTCAAGAAAATACCCAGTGTCCTTCTGGGCAGCCTCGTGGAGGAGCCTGAAAAAAGACCTGCTGTCCCCAATCACCTGCTGGAATCAAGTCAGTTTCTACTCTCTGACAGTTCCCCTACCTTGCAGCCATCTTAGGAGGAATTTTGCTATTATTTGTTTTTGCAACTCACAGGCAAAACTCCCATCCTGTTGCTTAAATTGCATCTTCCTGGGAGCCCAGATTGTAGGAGAGGCAATCGGGAAGGAAAGAGGCTGTACTGATCCTGGCTGACCCTCAGGTTTTGGAGTGGCTTGTTGAAGCCATGATGCCAAGAAATAAACTGGTGACAGGGTCATGGCTCTGCTGGGGTAGTAGATGCTGCTTTGACTGTTCGTTTAAAGAGTCATGCCTGCTAAGCAGGAGGAATAGTCACTATCTCAATGTTTTCTCTTTAGAACATTAAATGCAACATAAATATACCTACTCAATGGAAGTACCAATCATCATGTGTTTCCCCTGGTGTCCTTTTCTCCTTGTTTTATTATCTATCTCTGTAGAGATTTTTTCAGAAGTTCACAGGAGCAAGGTTATACAGGCTGAGCCTGCTGTGCTACACTATGGAGGGTATGAAGTTGGAAGACATCACCAACAGACACTGGTAAGTGCCAGAGCAGGGACGGATTCTTTTGGGGCTCATTAAAGGACAAGAGAAGCTGAGTAGACTGCTTGTGGCTGTGAGACCTTTTGCTCTGTGGAGTGGTCTAACTTAAAATCCATGCAGTAACAAAACCAACAAGAACCATGCTGAGTGCATCACTGTCCTTTGCAGACTCTCTTTTACCTTTCTGTTTCTCATGTCTGTGAGCAACGTTAGTGATATCTGACTTGCACATCATGAATGAAGAATTCACGCTTTAACTCTGTTTTCAAAATGTACTTGGATGTCACGGTGTCTGCAAACATGTTCGCTGGTGGGAAAATCTTGAAAGCACCTCTGGCCCTCTGCCAAGAGCAATTTAATCTAAGGAAAGAAACTCAATGCATCTGTTTGATTGCTTTTCCTTGTGAATAGTTTGGGTATTTCCTTTTCTTCTCTCTGCTTTCCCTCTGTCTGCCTTCTTCATTTATGTGGTAAGTGGTTTGAGGCAGAGGTTGGGTGATTATGGGGGACTAGGTTCTCCAAATATAATGAAAATAAACAAGTTGTGGAGGTTTTACAAGCTGAACTGTCACCATCTAAAGGTTTGTTGTTTTGTGATCCAAAACAAAACCATGGAATATTACATGCTTTTTATTGTTTTAGACCTCTGTAAACGTGAAGTCAATAGGTTGTTTTCTTTTTTGTTCATTTTGTACATAAGCAAAACAGGACTAAAATTTAATTCATTGGTTGTGTCTTCTTTAGCAAGACTGTTATTCCTAGGTAAGGAATTGCATCTTGGTTCCAAAGAATAAAAATATAGATGCTATGTTTATATAATTTTCAGTTCAGAGCATATTCAGAAATATTTCTGCTGAAGTAAAAATTATTACTTCCTTGTTGAATGCAGTTTCTTTGCTATGGATAGTGTCACAAAAAGTACAGTTGGTGTTCTCAATTGACATCTTATCAAATGTTTTGCTGGTTTGGTTTTCTTTTGTTCTGCAGAAGCTGATAAATATTTCCAGTGACGTAATAAACCTTCACATAATACCACCCCAGACAGAATATTTTCAGATCAAATACAATAAAACAGTAAGTGGCAGAAAGCCTTCACCCTGCTTTTAGCATCCAGCACTATATTTGAGCTATTTAAGTGGCTTTTACATGCGTTTTGTCTTATTTTGGGTCATTTTCTAGCACCGGCTTGTCCCTGGCTTGTCATATACAGTCACTGTTGAGTTTTGTCCTGATGAGTGGCGGTATTACTATGACTGCGTCCGAATCCACTGCCAGGTGAGGATTCATTCTGAAATAGATTTGCAGTTGTGATGGAAAGAAACAGCTATTAGGACATGATGATTATGATAAAGTAAAAGTACAGTTAATCTCCTAGAGCCACAGGGGTTTGTTCCAAGTAAGTCTGGATTGGAGTTTTTCATTTTAAGCAGTTAAATTTTTCTGTCTGTAAACGTCCCAGAGTTGTGGGTAGACTGTCTTCCTTATTCTGCTGTTCTTTGCCAGTAGATCAGTCTTCGTGCCACACTGATATAATGTCTTAGCTGAGCAGGCTTAGAGGAGCTCTAGATAGTTGCTGAGAGTATGGAGAGATGGATACTGAAAGCAAGTAGAATATCAATATCCTGAGGTGCAACTCAGTGATGATCTTGAAGGTGTTTTATGCCCACTCACTGGCCAACTACTACAGAAACTTTTTCATTCTTTCAGTAAAATTTATTCATTGTAAAAAATAAATATTTACTCTTTTATTTTTTCAGGGTGAAGACACATTAGTCATTCCTGTGCATGCTTATCCTACTGTGAATGTTGTAGAATTTCCATCATTTATAAATTTGTCTGACGTACCAGTTGGTAAGAGGTGAGTTAAGGACAGGTATTTGTCCACATTTTGTAAGACATGCCCAAAATTTGAAAAAAAATCTCATTTTCATCTATTTGCACAACTTAACATCTTCGAAATTTTAAGGAAGTCAGCTACAATCTGTACTGCAAAATAATTCCATATATGGACACTTTCAATCTCACATTCACCGGAAAGTTAATGCTGTGCAAACTACACGTATACATAGATGGAACTGGGGTTTCAGTTAGTCTAAACTGGTGCTGTCTCACTTCATTCATCATATGGTGAAGCAATATGTGTGTTGTTCATAATGTGTACACTCCCAAATTCTATGTGTTTTTAGTGTTAAAGTCCTAAGTGAATGGATCTTCCTTTCAAGGTGTAGGGTCCTCAAAATGAAGGTATGAGCTGGGAATGGCAGGTATGATAGCAAGTAGCTAACCTCAGTCCAGAAGTTGATCAGTCGTTAGATTTGCTTCCTCTATTTAAAAATGTCTCAAGTGATCTTCTGATGTGGAGCTCTAAACGGAATAGACTTCACCTTACTCTCTCTGTTGCATAGGTGTAACACTGACTATTCTTGTGAAGTAATTAGTGATAGCTGTTAATAGGAACTAGGAAATGGAAAAGGAGAAGGGAGACCGTGTTGATTAGGGTTTAGTTCTGTAGTATATTGGCTATATTAGTTGTAATTATGGTGATTTGTGTTAGTCTAAAGATCTGAGTGAATTCTAGGAACTGAAAGTTTTAGCAGCTAGGATTTGTTTTTAGCAGCTAGGATTTGTTTTATCCTGTGAGTTGGAACTAATTAATTAATTTTACTGAGGCACGGAAATATGAAGAGGCAAGGCACTCACAAAATAGAAAATTCTGCAGTAAAAATGAGCCCAGCACTGGAAAATTAACATTTCGGGGGGTTTTATTTGATTTTCTAATCCCCCTTAATCTGTTGAACTCTAGTGAAACCATCAGAAGTGATGTTAGAGCTTCCTCACAGGACTGAACGTAAGTCCTGACTTCCTGGGTGCCTGTAAGCATGATGTGATTCTGTATATTTGCTCCATTTTTATAATGGGTATTGAAGTGTGCAAAATTTTCATACTCTCAAAATACAGAGAAGATATTAGAAAGTACAAAATACTATTTTAAATAATGGGAATTTAATTTTCAACACAACAGGGATGCTTACAGGTACCTCTGAGAGAATTTGAAAGAGTTCCTGAAGAGAAAAGTGATTGTTTCAAACCCTAATTTTTGCTAGTATTTTTCATCATTAGTCTGCTAAAAACTTTTCTTAAAATGAAAGCTCTCCGAGATACATGTTATTGTACAGAACCCAAAGGCTTTTAGACTCAATCCATAGCCCACTAGGGTCAATGGAAAAACTGCCTTTTACTTCCCTAAGTGTAGGATAAGACCTGTATTCTGCCACCCAGCTTTCTCTTTAGGTACAGAAGGTCCCTGAGGCACCAGACAGCACAATTATCATGTTTTTGAGGCCTTTTGGTTACTGTACAAGCTGCACTATACCTAAAAAAAAAATTGCCTCCCCAGTGTGCTGTTACATCTTCTTCATGAACAGGTCATATTAAGGCAGAAGAAAAAAGGACTTTGCTATTGTTTATTTCCTTAGGCATTTCAAAATGTGCTTTCCAAAGGAGCACTGTGTATAATACTCGTTCTTTGCTAATCAGCAGGATAGGATTTCAGTCAGACAGTTTACAAAACCCAGAAATAAGCCTGGGTAAATTGGTCTTGATTTGTAGGATGGTGGCTAGTCCCATGCTTTTGTGTTTCAATTTGATATGTGAAAATAGAGTCGTATAAAAGCAAGACAGCTTGAATAGGTGTGGGCTAATGCCTCTCACACAGTCTGTGGGAGACATAAAAGGCTTTTATGAGAATCAGGCCATGGCATCTTTATTTCTGCAATGGTTAAAGTCCAGTCATTCTGATGTGCTCAGGTTTTCAACACTTCTGAATGCTGCACAGTCTTTCTTTACTGTCCTCCCCAAGGAGGGCCATGGGAGAAAACTTGTTTCTGGTTCTGCACTTACTGTTGCTCCAGGTTAGATTATTTCTACTTGCTAGATGTTGTAGTTTGTAAGAATTTGAGGATACACTTAAATGACTTTTAAAAAGTAAGTTTTATAAATTTTTCTGTAACCATATTCTGTATGGTTAGGAGAAAGTTAAGTCCAGATATAAAATATCCAGCATTTAAAGGAAGAGTTCATTCTCATTTCCTTACTGAATGAAAGATCTGAAATATTTTTCTATTTTGGAACATCAAGGAATTACTATTTTCACATTAATAAGTAATCCATCCCTCTGAACACAAATAAATTCAGTGCATGTTGTGTATAAAATAATCTTCTGGATGGTAATTTATCAACTGTAGTTTCATTAATTTTTCTTCCTTTCTCTCTTTTCAGTAAGGAGTATGTTATCCCGTTGCAGTGCAGCTGTCCCATAGACTTTGAATTCCACATTGATTTTATTCAGCCTCACAGAGCCTTCACCGTCCAGCCAACATTTGGTAGATTGGACTTATTTCAAATTCTAAATAGTGAACCTGTATTTGTTAAGTGTAGTTAGTTATGATAGTGTATTCTGTGCCATACACAAAAAGCCTTTGCCTCAGAGTGTTTCCAGGTAAATGGAGGCTGATAAATATCAGTCAATATCTGTCAATGCCCAGCTGCAGACCTCCCAGAAAAAACATCAACCCAGTAAAAGTTAAGTCAGAAACTTTGGTAGCTAGAAACTCTGAAGGCCATCTGAAAAGCACTGAAAATCTTTAGCTCTTACTCAAGCCGTTGTGCTCTGAAATCAGTAACGGTGAAATACTCTAACAAGTTAATTAATGATTAAATTACTGATGAAAGACTCTAACACACACAAAAATCCCTGAAACAATGAAACTAGCTGGTTTTTAAAACTACAGGATGCAGAAAACCAGCCAAAGGTCTTTTCACAGAGATGAAAAATTAATATTTCTGATGAGCTGAATAAACTCCTTTTTGCAGAAGTGGTGAGGAGCATCAGGGCCTGTGTCCTGGGATTTCACTGAATGTTCAGTGATGTGAGGGGTGGTTAAAGTGGCTGAGAAAATAATGGAAAAGATAATAGGGAAATAAAACCAAGTAGAGACAGGTAATGTGTCAAACCCAGATAATTCTCCCAGCTTGGAAGAGCACAGAGGAATGTGTTCATAATGTTTTGCTCAGGAAAGCAGGAAGTGCCAGAGACTTAAGACTGGCAGATGCAAGTGAAAATTTCTGCGTATAAACAGGCAATCATTTTTACAACAGTAGGAAATATTATAGTCTTACTGTCAAATCTCTCGGCTACTGCAAAATATTTCCCCTTATCTGGCAATTGGTAGTTCTTGAAAAACACTTAGAGACGTGAAATATTTTCCAGGCCTACTGCCATCCATTCAAACATTAATATTGTTTTGAAAAAAAGTAGTCCAGAGTCAATATCAGCATACTTAAGTGAGCTCATGTTAGATGGGCTCTTACTGTTTTTCTCTTCTAATCACAGGAATCATTCCAGGCAATGGGAAAGTGGAATTAACTGTGAAATATTCCCCACTTGAGTATGGAACAGCACAAATGACAATGCAGTTATGGATTTCACAGTTTCACTCAAAACCCTATGTATGTGTATTCACAGGAACATCAACACCACATCTGGGTCTAACGTATGTGTGACTGACTGATCTTGGAATATTTTTGCCCAGTTCTAAAAAATACCTATGTAACAAGTTTTCATGTAATTTTAGTGTAACCATGTTAAGCACGTCTATCTATGGACACTTAAAATGCTCTATTGTAATTCAACTGTTAATACATCTGCCTGCTCTCTTACATAATTTGCTCAGAAAGGCCTTGATCTGTATGAAGTGAAACTGTAGCAAAATAAAAATAACAAGAAGTTATAGATCTTTACAGAAGTGTTGAGTTTCTGTTGTGCCTGCTCTCTGTTATTCTTATTGCTGAGGCCTTTCAAGATACAGTTTTTAGAACAATAAGGTATTTTTGGCTGTACTTAACTTTCTGTGAATTCTGAAGTGTAGAAAGTTTGGTTCCAGTTGTAATCTGGGAGAGAAATTTCCTATCTCCTTGTATACCTAGAAGGGATATAAATGCATCTTCTAGACTTATATGCCATTTACAGAGTACTTATAAGAGCAATTTCTGTGCTTCTGACACCTAGAAAAGAACATTTTGACAAACAACGAAGTCCAGAGAAAAAAGCTGCATCTGCAGAGAAGTGCATGGTGTGGAGAAGAGACCAGTTCAGCCAGCCACGAACGAGGCCTATTCAAAAAGTAAAGGTGTGAAAAGATAATAATCACAAGCACTTCCCTGGGCTGAAAAAACTTGCATGTTTCTATTTCTTCCTGTTAATTTATATCTTGCAGGAAATTGAATACCAGAACCTCAGATTCCCCACAGACTTGTCAAATCCATATGCTGTAGCTACTGTTTTGAATCAGGAACCAGGGAAAGTGAAGATTAAAGACTTGAAAGAAGGTAATGTAATTAAGCAGCATAAACTTGGTCTTAGCATTATTTGTAGATTTCTAATGAGGAGCTCAGCTTCAGGATTGCTGAAGTTATATGACTGTCGTTGTTCTAAGAAATCTCACCTTAGCTTTATCTGTTAATGTCCTCAGTTATCATAATGGGCAGATTTTTCAATTAGAAATTCAATCTAGTTTGAGGTGTGATATGGCTTTCTGATATTCCTGCAGCCCTTTGCCAAGGCAATGAAGGGATAAAAACGAGACAGATGAAGGAAGCTGTATTTCAACTAAAAGTCAACCAAAATATTCAGGAAGAGGAAGCAAATCATCTGAAGTGGTAAGTGTTATTTAAGCACATGAACAACACTGTGGCTTGCTTAACTAAGGCCTCTGTGAATGATGTATGCAATATCTACAACTGTGTAATCCTGCCATTTTTTGTCCTGATAGGTTTGTTTTACAGCTAAGTTACTGCTGATTTACTTTCATTTTTTCCTCTTCTGCCTAAGAGCAGTCTCAGTAGTAATTCATAGTAGTACCCAGAGTGGTCTTTGATTACATTATGGTTGCATCAGAAAGAAATGTGCTGAAAAGCTTTTCACCTAACCTTGTTCTCAGGCATCTCATCTAGTGCCTTTAGGGGCAAAGGAAGCTTTTGTCATGGTTGTCAATAAAACAAGGCTAAAATGTATTTTGGAGTGAGCAGAACTGCATACATACATCAAAAGGTATAAAGCAAAACCTAGTCTTGTGTGTGAGAGCACTGAGGTTTCATTTGCAGTCCACAGATTTGCTCTTATGCTGAATATTTTGGACCCTAGACACCATAGGAAGAGGATAATAATTCTGTTAGCTTTTAAATAAAGCAAACTGTGCATTAAATAAAGCATTTTTCTTACCTCCACTGTAAATGCAGGCAAGTTCATAAAGGCAAAGATCCAATCTCTGTGGAATTTAGAAAAGAGATTATTGAAAATCGAATGAGGGAAGAAGAACAGTATAAGGTTAGTCTTTACTGTTTTTTCTATAAATTTAAAATCAAACTTATACTTTTAGATAACACACCAGTGCACTAGTGAATTGTATCAAGATCTACATCTTCAGTTTTTCTTCATACACCAATGCAAACCCAGTGACTTCCAAGGAGCTGTTTATGGGTGTAAAATTATTTATACATAGGGTAAATCTATACATTGAATTAGGAAATTAATATGAAAACATATTTAATACTAACAAAGGAGGAAGTGAGTAAAAAGAAGATCTAAATTGTGAGATTGTTTTATCACTGATTTATATGTGTGTCAACTGTCCTGGAGACCTTTAACTGATCTACTTCCATTTTACTAACTAAAACCTCATGAAAATTGTGAAAATTTCACACTGCAAAATAACCCTAAGGTCTTTAAGACATAATGGTATCCTGGAAATAAACCAATAGATAAGTAGAACTGGGAGGGAAGAGGCACACTGAAAAGAAGCACTGGTATTCATCCAGCATGCCTGAGCACTTTGAGAGTGTCTCACAGAAGTGAAGTTATATCAGTAGTGAACAGGTTAAAGAGCTGGCACCATTGGAAACCATGTCAGAGGTGTTCACAAAACATGGGAAAGCTGCAGCACTGTTGTCTGGGAGACCTGTTCAGGTGCTAACTCATGGACTTGGTTGTGTAACCCCTCTCTGGCTGATTCTGGCTATGCTAACCAAACTGTGCTTCATTAGGGCAGGGATCTGATTGTAACTCAGACCCAAAAAGACATAGTTTCACTTTGTTTGACTTGCCCAGAGGTTGCAGTAATCACTCCCTAGAAGGGAATGAAGACTGTGTTTTTCCAGGCACCTCCAGAATGTTATATTGTGAATTCCACTAGTTGAAAGGAAGAAAAGAATTCACTGGGTGCTTTGTACTAACGTGATTGTTCTTCCTGGTGACAAATTAGGTCCAAAGAGGAGATCCTATCATAGAACAGGAGTTTCAAAGGAAACAAGTAGAAGTTTCTTTCAGACGTGTTATCAGGCCTGTTGACCAGGTTTGTTTTTATAATATTATCACCTACTAAATTAACAAACAGCCATAGATACTTGGCACTGAATACTTTTCCTCATAATATTCCCACTTCTGTCAGTATCTTATTTCCCATTTTGCTTTTAGTACAGTAATCACTGTGCTACACGTATAGCTCACCTTCTGATGATCTAATATGAGAGATAAGTAGAAATCTGCAGGTCTAACCTCAGATTCAACTTGCTTGTTTTTGGAAGTTCTCTCAGGAGTAGCTTTATCTTGCCTAAACATAAGGTTAAGTATATCACAAGATTTGCAGCCTTTACCTGCAGGTCGATTGACAGGAACTTTTCTGGTTCTTATATTTCTTGTCCTTCTCTGTGGTGAGGTACTTCCTAAGACCCATTTCCTAGGATTATCAGGAGCTTTGTTCAATAGATACCCTGCTACTGAAGGAACTTTGAGTATTAACAACACAAAGGAACCTTGCTGCTGCCTTCTTGAGGAACATAACAGCTGTGGGAGTTGGTCTTTTACTATACTCTCACGCCTGTTACAAAGTGCTGAAAATCATTTGGTGAAGCATGGCATGGGGTTGTGTGGAGCTGGTGTTCTGAGGGCCTCCCTAATATAAACATTGGTTGAACCACTGCCCTCCTGTTGAGAGATATTGTACTCTGGGGCTGCTGGGGCCTCCTGTAGTGCCATTTTCTTCTGTCACATCAATTTAAAACTGGAGAGGAGATTCATGCATTAAGAAAGAGATTTACTTGTGTTCAAAATGCATTCTGACAATTTAAGGTATTCAGTACAAAGACATCACCTCTGCCTCAAGAGACAGGGACACTAGAGGTGGGGAGGTTATTCTGGAGAATCATCACCCTAAGTTTACCATGGTCTTTCTCCCTTGTGTAGATAGGTGCTATCAGCCATTACTGGAGACAGGATACTGGTTTTGCTGGGCCTCTGGTTTGAGCCCTTACAGCCATTCCAACTTCACACCTGTGCAAGCAGAAGTGTGTATTCAGTAGAGCATGGACTACCAGTCCTCCACTCTCTGACTGCCCATGACTTAAGTCATAGTGTGTGGGTGTCATTTGTGTGGGGGCAGACCAAGCTACATTACCTCTGCATTCCCCATACTGCATCTGCAAATGTTTGGTGATTGCCTCCTGTTAAGCTCTGCAGTGAAGGCTTCTGCTTAAATGCCAGTACTGCAAAGGTTTTCACTTCACTTAATTTCAGTGTTTAGAAATAACATGGATTCAGGCCAAGGAGTGGCTTGGGCTGGAAGAAATTTCTCCCTTGACTCACTGTAAAAGGAGTGTCTTTTTTTCTTTTCTGTTTCTTTTTTTTTTAAAAAAAAAAACCGAAAACACACCACCAAACAACCTTGTAGCATCCAACCATCCATCCCACATTTGACTTGCTCCATAATGACCCTTGGGACCACAGAAGCAGGATGTTGAGGAAATTCCAACAAGCAGCATACAAGGTAATGTGAACAACCAGAATGCAGGGTGATTGCATGATATCTTGGAAACAGCACAAGAGAACATGCAAGCTAACATGTAAGGAGACTTCAGAGCTAGCCAGAGACTTGATCATTTGATAAAAATGTCCCTACTTCATCAGCAAATAAGGATCTGGAATAAATTTTGTATTCAACTGGTGCTTCAGCTGGTGTGTCAGCTGGTTCTTAGTATTGTAATCAATACTGAACAAATGCAGAGGAATTTAGATTTTTTTAAGAAGTAAAAAATACTTTTGCACCAAAAAAAGAACATTTCTTAATGTCTATAGAACACTCTGTCCAGTTCTGGTCCCCTAGTGCAAAAACGACATCAATAAGCTGGAGAGCCACCAAGACAGTTGAGGTCTGAAGCATTCAGTCTGTGAGGGGACACTTAGCCTGGAGAGCGAGGGAAGCACCTTCCTAAACCTTTGAGGAGGTTATTGATGATGTAGCTAAAACCTTTGCAGTGGTGTATGGTGGGAACATGGGAAACAATGGGCATAAATTCAAATAGGAGAGGTATAAATTGTCTATAAGGAAAGCCTTTTTCACCATGAGGACAGCCAGTCTTTGGAGCAGGTTACCTGGGAGGTTATGTAGTCTACATCCTTGGATGTTTTCAAGACTAAACTGGATAAAGCCCTGAGCAATCTGGTCCCATCTCATTGCTGACCTTGCTTTAGAGACAAGATTGGACTCAGGCCTCCAAAGATCCCTTCAAGCCTGGAAGCTAAAGAATAATCACTAAAATCACTTATTTAATTTTGTTTAAATATTGTCTTGCATCTCCACTGCTCTTTTCACAGTAAATCTAAATTTAGCAAGCAAAGGTGTCCTAATATCCAGTTTGGATATACTTTTCCAGTCTATTCACAGTGTTAGGCTTGATATGAATGTCCTGAAATGAGATGCTCTTTCCTGCACTGTACAAATGAGGAGGTGGCTAAATGGCCCCTTCTAGTATTAAAACCTAGGACTCTTCATTGCTACCCTGTGGTCTAGGGCACTAAAGAAATTGCACAGTGCAGGTTGCTAGTTACTCTATTTCACAGAGCTACAAGTATTCACATGGCCCTGATCAATGGGGTGTTATCCACTGTTAAAGCTGTTTAGGCCAATAAACAGAGCTGAAGGATTAGGACCTAGCCAAAAAAAAAAGTCTTATGAACTTGTAAGACTAAATGCAGGTTTGAACTTCTTTTGTTGTGTAATGTCACTGTAGAATTGAGATCCATTCTACATCTCTCTGCATTTTATCCCTCCTGAACATAAAACTAGAGTAAAAAATCTGAAATAGAGATGCCTGCGTGAGCTCTGTAGGATAAAGACAGTTGTAGGTATATTTCAATTGTTGTAAATTTTGGATTGTTTGCTTTATATGAAAGTTTTAAATCATTCTTTCAGATTGTGATTCGGATTCGGCTAAATAATTTACTGCTTCTGTTCCGTGGGCTAACCAGGGAGGCCAGAGGTTTGGAGGAAGGTTCTGTGTCTGGTAAGGAGTAGAACAAGTTGATATTTTGGCCATGAGTTATGATAATTCAGGGTGTACTGCAGTGTCAGGTGAGTTACAAGTAAACTCAGAGTCTTTACAAAGGTGTCTGCCAGCCCAAAAGGTAACTCTGACAAGGCAGAATCATAGAATCTTAGAATCCTTTGGGTTGGCAGGGACCTTTAAAGGTTTTCCAGTCCATTCCCCCTGCCATGGGGAGGGATGTCTTCAACTAGATCAGGCTGCTCAGAGCCCCATCCAACCTGACCTGGAATGTTCCCTTTCCATGGGGATTCTACCACTTCCCTAGCCAACCTCTTCCAGATTTTAAAAATGTGATTAACTCTTCTTAGAAGCTTTGCAGCTTGTCTACTTAATAATAAGGCAAAAGTTATGGATGCACCATCAGTGGAAGTATTCAAGGTCAGACTGGATGGGGCTTTGAGCAACCTGATCTTGTGATAGATGTCCCTGCCCATGGCAGCAGGGTTGGACTAGGGGATCTTTAAAGGTCCCTTTCAACCAGAACTATTCTATGATTCTACTTATAGGCCTGAGGAACAGTGAAAGGGCAGATGGGACTATATGAGAAACATGCAGGTAGGTAAACAGATCAGGTGGAGCCCAAGGGGCTAGAGACATAGGATGAGAGGAGTGTATTGCATGGGAGATGGACGAGGGAAAGACACCTGTATGTGGTGAAGGTAAAATATCTGAACTCCGTAAAATGAGACAGTAGGAACCGCAAGATACATGGCTAGGTGGTCAGCACTGAGTTGAGTTTTCCTTTTATTATTTTCTCATACAAGTGCTTTCAAGCAATCACTTTTATTTAAGGTGAAATGAAAGTGCTGGCCTGGAAAAGCCACTTTTTCTTCAACATTCATAGAAGGAAGCTGGCTTTGGATGGGAGTCACAGTTGGGGACAGAAAAGAATTTATGTCTCTTATTTCCTGCTCCCTCCTACATACACCATTTGACAACTATGGAAACATATTAGGGCTTTTCCATCTTCTGCAAGTAGACACTTTTAATTCCCAGTATGCAGGAGTTGCAGGAGTGCTTCAAGTAGAAGGTGTAACGGCAGTTAGTGTAAGAGAGGGCTTCTGATTTGTCTCTGCCTTGCTGAGCAGAATGAGATGGGGGACCATGCTGGAATGAGTGGCGTGTAATGTCCTTTTAGAGAAGAGGAAATTAGGTCTGTCTTCTAGCCAACGTATTGTGCCTGCTATCCTGTAGATGTAGTGTTTAAAGCCTTTAGGAAATACCACCTCAGGTTTTGTAGACATATCATGTCTTAGGAAGAGATTAAATGTATCCTGTGGCTTGATTCTATTTTTGAAACTATGTATTCAGATACATTACCAAATCTTAATGTTTGCTTTGTGTTTATGACAGAAAGCAAGAGTTTCAGCAAACCAGAGAAGAGTGAAGAATGCAAGGGCTTTTCTTGCAGCATATCTAAAGAACGAATTTTGCCTTTTGAATTCCCCTCTTACAGTTCCCGTGAGTTGCAGTATGACTTGGTATGTACAGTAACTACAGTGGTGGCCAGCTCTCAAAACAGGATTTTGCTGAACACATCAGCCCAAGGGTCGATACTGCCTTTATTAAAATTTCACAGTGTGACTGGTCTTCCAGGGTTCAGACAAATTAATTCAGGATTTTGGATTTATTAAGGGTGCTGCTGAAAACAGGAAAAAATATTTGGGTTAACTGCATTGATGATCAGAGTTAGTTAACATCAGTGATTTTGCAAAAGAAAAGAAATACAAAGTAACTAAAATGCCAAAGTCCAAGAAAGAAGAGGAGTAATATCAAACAAAATGTTTCCATAATTATTTCCACATGATTTCAAGTAGCTGTGCTGATGGATTACTGCCAGTGCAAAAGTGCCCACCATATGACTGGGTTCTAAATACACTATATTCTTTCAGGCACCTGGTGCTCTTGGCCTAGTTCCTATCGAACCTGTAGATGTGAAAGTCAGACACATTCTTCCTTTCTATGACTTGAAGGTGAGTCAGTACAGCTCCCCCAGCTAGGTCGTGTTCCTCTCTTTCACCAGTCCAGCTGGACATGTTTTCTGCCTGATTCAGTGGCCCCAGTGTGCAGCCCAGTAGAAATGTTGCCTTAATATGGCTCTATGATTAGCATGTTTTTATTAAAAACAAATCTCACCTGTTTCCATAAGGAACAAGCTCATAGTCAGCAGTAGTCTCCTCTTTCCAGACAGAGAGATTTATCACCTCAGCGGAAAATACCTCAAACAACAAAATCCTGTTATGGATGAGGATACTGCAAGCCTCGCATGGCACACACTTTCTTTTGATTTTAGAGTTTTATAAAAGTGACACTATAAAAGTCTTTTTCCGTTTAGAAACTAATGGAAGTCTTCTATTTATTTGGCATCCAGTTTTGCATACTCAGTTCCTTCATTCCTATAAAGGAAATGTAAACATCTCCTTCTTGAAATATATAATGTTTATTTAACTTTGTGAGTATAAAACCATTTTTTCTCCTGACTTCTAAACCCTTTTCTCTCCAATTTTTGAGTAGCAAAAGATCAAATTCTGCACCCCAAGAAAAATATTTCTTCAGGTTAAAATCAATGTAGATTTTGGCTTAATAGCCACTTTATCTTTTTTTCAAGTGGTGTAACAAGTCTCGAAGCTTTCTTGTAGCATCTTTTCCCCTTATTATGCATTGGTTCATCTATTAGTGTTACATATATTACTTAACACAGCTTTTCTCAATCTCATTAAGTTCAGTATATTTGATCAAGAAACTGTTAAATCTATGACCTTTCACAGAAAAGCAAGAATAGAAGTATTCTTTTATGCACTCATTCAGCTTGTCCTAGTGAAGTATGGTTTCTCAACATTTTGGTCATGTGTGTTCCAGAGCAGTGACCCAAGTATCTTTTACCACAGAGATGTGATGTGTCCATGAAAAAGTTGGAATATTTCACTCCCTCTCTGAGTTAATCAAAAGTGATTATTGCCTCTTCCTGCAGCACCTATTTTTCCTTTGCACTTAGGTCCCTCAGCATTTCAGCATTATGAAGTATCAGCCATTTTGTACACACTATGCAGCCACAAGTTACAAACCGCGAGAACTTTCCCGACCACTGAGGCAGGGAGCTCAGGTAAAGAGTCATCTCAAACAGAAACTTTGCTAAAGTCACTCCTAACCCTACATTTCTACAAATATTTGATTAATTTTGTCTCAACATTTTATACCAAAAGGCTTACTACACTCTGAAAACCTTTCACATTTGTGTTTTTTAAGGATGAGTTGATTCGAGTCATTGCTTCTCCTGAGGGGCAGCTTAACTTGGTCTCCCAGGGGATGGATTTTCACAAACCATCCCCAGAAGCAGCAGGAAGGGACATCAGCCTCCTAAAACTGGTTCCTCCCCAAGCTTTAGTCTACCCTGCAGAGAGCAACCCACTTCGCATTTTTGTAAGTAGAAGTTGACGTTCACAAAGAACTTTAGAAAGGAGGGGAAAAGGTGTTTGTTTCCTCAGAACCTGACGTGGAATTGGTGGGCAATTCTTTTACTCAGATAGATGTATAAAACTGTCTGAACTGAGAGTAATCCTTCAAGGTGCAAACCCTGAAAGGTAGGAGTCACAGAGCTCATCCCACTGAGGTGGGCACCATTTCACTTAAGGTGGAATTTGATCAGTTTAGGGTGGGGGATGATGAGGCAAAGTTGCCAGTGATGGCACGGAACTGGAGACCTTTCCAGTGTCACACTCCACCAATGGACACAGATCCCAGCATTCCCTAGAACACCATGGGACCCCTCCTGTCTTCTCCATTTGTTTCCCCATTTGGATGTTAGAAGAAAAGCCATGATCTTGGCCAGTTCTGTGCCTGGGGATTTATTCAGAAACAGAAACTAGTGCAGTGAAATAGCTGGCAAAATGTTCACTAGCTTCTACCACAGTGTAGACAGTTCCCATTCTTGCATTCTGAACTGTTCAGAGAATCAGCAATGGACTTTGGAGTAATCAGGCAAGAGTTCTTTCTTCCAAACTTGGAAGCAACACCTAAACTGATGCATTTTAGACAGCAGAGAGTATAGATAAGCAATGGATCTCTGATGAGGGGAAGAGACAGAGAATAAAGGATCACACCAAACAGAACAGTCACAATGAGACAAACGTGTGAATCTGGGGAGACTACATTAATTGTAAGAACTGAATTTTCACCAGTTTATTTCTTTATGGTGCTCAGAATTTTTTTTTAAAAATAATCTCTTCTTTGTTTTTAGAACCCCACTCCAGGATTATTTCCAGTTTTACCTCCTTTGGCCTATTCTGAAACAAGTATTGAATATCATCTTTGTCCTCATCCAAAATATACCTTTAACAAGGAATGTCCCAAAGGATCCAGTATTCCAGTCACACAAAAGAAATTTTTGGATCACAAGGTAAGGCCTTTTGGGTTTAGTGTATGAGTACCTGGCTTGAGTGTGGCCATGCTGAAAATTTACTCCAAGGAATCAAAAATGAAGATGAGGAGCCATTCTAGATAGAAGACATTTTCAAATATAAGTTATGCATGCACCTAAATAGTCAGTACATGTGTCAGAATAACTTGTTAAGCTTTATCGATGTCTCTTATTTATCCTTTTCTCTGCTCTTTCCTTCTTTTCCCTCTCTACTGTATTTTCATGACCTTTCAGTGGAAGCATCTTCTAAATATGGAGAACTGCAGCCCCTCAAATTCAATTCTCAGCCAAGAAGTCAGATGTTCTGTCCTGCAAGCCTCTCTTCCCCACTGTGCTATGTATTAGAGATCTGATTGCTGTTGCACTTGTCATTTCAGGAAGTGATTTGTGGAGTAATGGAATGGAGAAAATTCTTGCCAGTGGTGTACTCCACTTTTTCTGACACTCCCACATTGACAAGTACAATACCTAGGTAAGAAAGAATTTGAATATACAGTGTCTCTATGCTGCACCAGTTTCTGCTCTCTGTAACTACATTGACCAGTAACTAGTTCCACAGCTAAAAGTGGGATGGGTTAAGAACACTATAATTAGAAGAAGTACCTAGCCCTGTATGGGACAGTTCCATCTGGACTTTCAATGACATCTCCCATGAATACTTTTTGATTCAGTGGCAGAAGACCCTGGGAGGTACAAACTCTGTCCTGCAGAAGTATAAACAGTAAAACCTTTAACATATGGGCACCTCAGCTGGTGGTAGCCAACATTGCTCAGGCTCACGTTCCCTCATATCACAGCAGTTGCTGGTGTACTCAGATTTTCCAGGAGTATTTAAAAGTACATCATCTTCACTGAAACTACAACTACTGTGAAGCTTCAAAATATAAGCACTGAGTGCAGTTACTCTCTATTCATCTTAAACTAATACCATTTCCATCACAGGGATCCTTATAGTTTAGATATGCTTCCAAGAAATGGACCACCCATGCTGCATGACTTGCCTGACAGGGACAGGGAAAACATTATTGACCAGTAAGTTTCTTCTCTATTTTGTATTCAGTGTGATTAAGTCTTAACCACTTGTATGGATTTGTCTAAACCTGTCCTGGGAAACCCTCAAAGGCAGAAGTACAAAGACTCTCTTGCATAAAGCATACTTTTTGGTTTTGTTGTTGTTGGCTCAAAAATACTTTTAAAAGAGTAAACCCTGATTGTTCTTCATCCTACTAATTTTTAGTGAGACAGATGAAACTGAGTTCAAAATGATTCTTACTCCAGAGATGGTGAGAGCTGAATTTCCACAGATTGGGCAGGCACTCTCAGAAGGTGGCAGAGAGAAGTTGGGAAAAGAAAGGTAGGTATGTTTGAAATTAGGGGAGAGGAATGGGAAAGAATCTAAAGACAAGCATTCCCTTCAGAATTACATAGGAAGTCATACTAAGATGCTTTAGGGGCTCCAGTGGGGTGCAGATCTGGTACTTTAAGCAAATTTGCTCTGCTAATGTGATCTCCAGATGTGACTTCAGAAAGCAGCTGTGAATTTGACACACTGGCCTGGATGTCTCTGACTTCAGTTTTATCGGTATGATCTAATAGTTGAGGCAGTTTTCTTGCCTTCGAAGAGACATTCAGTGTTCTTGGCATGTCCTTTTCAGTGACCCTTTTGGTTAGGTATTTATCAATGCTGGCAGAGGAATGAGCCCTTAGAATTTCCCCCAGCGTGGTGCTTTTCTCCAAGACTGTTCCTGGGAGTGGGCCACTTTTGCTCTGCTCTCTGTGCTTCACACTTCACCACCACACGCTGTGTTTTAGGCAGACAGCACAGTATGTAAAATCAGTTGCATTCATAAGCACAGCATTGCCTGTTCCCTAAAACATTGTAAACTGGCCACTGTAGTGGTCAAATTCTGCCTTTTGCCTACAGCATTGTCAGGCCAGTGTTCTGAGTCTGCAGCTCAGCAGAGAAACCTTGAGGGGGAACCTGAGGACAAGGAAAGCTCTGAGAGATGAATGGGTCTTTGATGAGGTTGGTGATTACCACCATGGTTCCAGGGCAGCATTTCAGAACTACCCAGCAGTTCTGTGGTGCTGGAAGTGGAAGTGAATGCACTGTGTGAAGCCTGGGAGTATGTGATGTTGCAGGAAGGATGCAAGGAGGTGTTCAGGCTGGTAAATGGGACACTGAGGGCAGTGGGCTTGAGCAGCAGGCAGTTTGGGTAGGATAAATGCAAGAGCTCAGAGCAGGGCAGCAGAAAGTGATGAGTTCTAAACCTGTGTTTTCACAGATACTTTGTGTGATTTGGAGCAAATTAATTAATCTTTCTAACCGTTGTCCCCTCTTTAAATTGGCACAATGTGGATTAGACATCACTATGTACATAATAGCCTTAAACTATACGAGCTATGAAGTGATTTTAATGTCTCATTTTCTTTAACTGTAGAGGGAAATTGTTAGACTGATGTTCAAATCCTGTGCAACTATCAGCCATTAAACTTTAAAACAGTGCTGTGTATTGTGAGCCCTCTGACAAAACACAGATTGGTCTGTGGTGATTCCTACAGCATTGACTGAAAATAATTTGCTGTGAAAATGAAGGTGTGTCTGACAGTGCCACTTTTTGCATTTTGTGCTACTTTGCTTGCCAGAAGATGGGGGTTTGGGATAGCTTGTGTAACTAAAGAGTGACTTTTTTCCCCACAGCGATACAGTGCTGCACAGTGCCATTCCTGGGTAAGTAGTTTTGAAACCATAAGGTTCTTTCTTTTTGACGATTTAGAGGTTTTCTTCAAAAATGAAAATACTTTTCTATATTAAAAAGATCTGGGCATTGTTATTTACTTGATGGAAGCTTCCCTATGTCTTTGGCTTTGAAAAGAGGGGAACAAAAATTTACTAGCAAACACTGAAGTCCCAATCCTTTCTTTTGTCACTGGAAGGTTCTTTGCTCTTATCCACGGGGTGGTGTTACACTAGGTGGCAGAGCACACATTGCTCCTCTACAGCACCTTCAGCATTTTATCCTTAAGGCAAATTAGTTTTTCGTGTGGATACTCCTGTTCTGGCCATTACAGCATACACTCCCTCAGAGTTAAAACCTAGAACTCAGTCTAGTATCTGTTTCCCTATCAGATGGTTACTTTTCCCCACTGTCCAAGCCAAGAGTGAACATTCTTTTTACAGTTTCACTCCTTTTCCAGTCCTGCATAAATAATGGAATACCCTCTGTGACAATTATAAAAGAGAGATAAATTATGTGTGAGTGTATCTTCCTTTGTTTTTGTAAGCATTCATAAGTAGCTCCCCCAGCTATTATAAACACAAATGACTTTTTAAATTTCTTGCAGAGACTTGCACAAACATCCAGATGGACATTTCCAACCCCCAAACAACGAGCTCGGAGAGAAAATCAAAAAACATATAGAGAAAATGAAGCTGAAAGCACTTAATAAAACCCTTATTCTGGGATGAGAGTAGTTTTACAAAGTCCATGGCTTGGCACTGCTTATCCTGTTGATGTGTGAGGCCTCTGACATCACAGCTACATGTTCTTATGTTCAGCAAGGTCAGCAACTTCTGCAAAGAGAAGAGAACCACAGTAATGCCACCTCTGTCAGGAACTTTCATTGTGGCTGTCACCCCAAGCACAGTAACTGCTCCTATGAGAATCCTTGGCCATGTACCTGCTCATTTTGTTCTGGCATGAAGGACCAGAAAACCACATTACTACTTGTAAATAATTTGGTAATTAATTAACATTCCACTGTTTTCCAATAAAAAGTGAAAAGTCCACATCACCAAGTGCTTCTGATTTTGATTTTTTTCATTATGACCTGTTCTTGATTTTTTTTTTTGCAGGTAAGTCACTAAGTCTCAGACTTGGCTGTAAATCATACACTTGAGATTTTTAATGAAAGGGAAGATTTGAACACAGTTACTGTCCACAAAGATAATGTCCAAGCAGAATTTCATTAGCTGGTCAGGGTCTTAATTCAATGCACAGCTCTCTTGGCAAAATGGTGCACAGACTGAGGGAGACCTGTACTGCTTGGGGTGTATGCCCTAGGAAAGGAGATAGCACACCACCTTTAGAATCATAGAATCCTTTAGGTTGGAAGAGACCTTTAAGATCATCAAGTCCAACCATTAAGCCAACATTACTAAGTCCTCTGCTAAAACAGTTGAGATGTCTCTTACTTTCTTGTGGGCAAGCTGGACATCAGACAAAATTCGTTTTGTCTATAGTGAGTTGATGGCTCATTTTGAAGAGTGATCCAGGCTGTTGGTGCTGACAAGCACAGATCTTCCGTAACAAAAGGTATTGAAAATGCAGCAATGCATGCTACATTCCCAGGAGCCATATTCCTTTCCAGACATACTTAAAACCAAGAAAAGAAGTTTAATCTGGAGAGACACCACTGTGTAGACAAACTGTAAAAAGCTCAGGGAGATAGAAAATGGGAAGGTAGAATGAAAATAAAGCTGCAGAATAGCCTGTATTATACTAGCTACATGCTATCTCTGCTCCCTTCAAAAACATAACAAGCTGTTAAGTTTCTGCTAACTGTCCAATTGGCAAGAGATTGTTCAGAATGCAGGTCTGGATATCTGCAGAGTTTCTCTGACTACAAACAACTGCTTAAATATGTACCCATTGGCTTTTTCTTCAGTGAGACCTAAGAAAAGCAGCTGATCTTTTAAGAGGCCCACTTCTAAGACTTGCATGTTTCTCGATAAACACATTCTCACAGTTTACAGTGAAACCATTCACAGTTCATGATTCACAGTTCAGGTTAAATCCAGCAGATAATTCTTAGGAACTGTTATCTGTCAGATAATGTCTAGTAAAGATGGAGTAAATGTTCAGAACAATGGTAATTAACTAGAGTTGATTTTTATTTTAACAGGGGTGTCCTCTTTCCTCCCTTCTCCTCCAGAGTTTCCTGGTCATTCCTTCTCCACTCTCCAATAGCAAACACAAGCCTTCCAAGAAATGAACTTCCTTTCTATTTAAGTGATCTTTCTGTGTTTTAAGGATTTTATGGGCCAGGTTTCATTGTGCAGAGAAAGTAGGAGAAAACTGTTACCTGTCCCTAAATTGTTCCTAAAATGCACAGAGATTGTTTTAACAGCTAGTAATGCACAGACTTCTATGCATTATATCCCTCCAGGATACTTCATAATATAAGGTTGACTCTTCTCAAGGTGATAAGCTATCAGAAGCAATCCAGCTGTGTCAAAGAACATGAAATTTGGCTAAATAATTAGACGTCTTGGATCTTCATATATGGCGCTACTTAAGTATTCTGGCTGAACACTTTCAGAAATCAGATATAAATGAGAAGATTCCTAACCTGCCATAGGTGGTTATTCAGAATTCTATGCCTGTTCAGCGTTTCATGAAAAGGACTGAGATATTATAGAAAATAAATCATAAGAAAAAGGAATGAAGTAATGGAAATTGTGCTTTTGGTGTAACACTACCCAGTACACTGGAATATTTCTGACAGTTGTTTTTATGTGGAATATCATTTATGCCATACTGAACCAACGCATGAATTTTGGAGTGCATTTTTATGTATAAAAGACATATGTGTAGTTGTCTCTGATATGGCGTAAGAATAGTAATAGATAGAAAATAATGGTTAATTATACATATTAAGAATTTTAGAGTATAGAATAGTATCATATAGCCTAAGAGGAAAAGAGACAGCTAATAAATGGAAAAAGTTTGCCTTCTCTTGCTAGCAAGGACTTATTTACAGATAGAAGGGACATTCTGACCTTATCTATCTAAAACCAACCCTGAGAAGAACACTCAACCATGAAAAGAATATTCCCACCTCATCTAGAAGGCAACCATAAGGAACATGGCACCCGTCACAAAAAAAAGGCCATAAATCCCTTGCCGGATGGTAAACAAGGACATGAATTAGCTCAGACTGATAAAGACTCTACAGGGTTGAGAAATCATCACATTCTAGGGAAAGGGTGAAGAGCACACTGCGAGGAAGACTATATTCTTCCTCCCAAAGACCCCTGCCCACATCCAGAAGACCCCTGCCCACATCCGGAAGACCCCTGCCCATAATTTCTGGGAAGATCTGTGCAAGCGCGAAGGACTGATTAGCTAATTAACATATGAAGCAAGAATAGGCGGGGTTAGGTAATGAATATGTATAGGCGTCACATGAATATGTATTGTTTCACTGTATAAATGTGGGAGGACTTGCCTTTACGGGTATGCACGTTTGTGGTGGAGCGATCCCCCGTGCATCTGCGCGCAATAAACATACCTACTTTATAACTTTCGAGTCTTTCCCTATGTCACAGCAATTGTGTGAAATGTCAACATTCAACATCAGTGCTATTTAAAACAGCATCAGTGTAAATTTCAGCCTTAAGGCTCTGTTTTCACAAACTGTGGAAAACAGTTAATTAAAGTACCTTTTAATAAGCTTTCTTATGCCTCTACTAAAGATGCAAATCACACTCTTTTCAAAGGAAATGTAACATTCAGTCCCAGGAATGTGCAGATTGAGTTTGCACACAGATTGCAAACTAAGATTGATTATGGATGTTATATGTAGACATATTTCCTTATAATCTAACGTTAGTTTGTGGATTGCCTTATTTTGGGGATCAAAGGGCTGCACTGTTACTGATTTAAGTAGGGAAGTAAGAATGTGTAAATTGATATGCAGAATGTGACAAGTTTATTACCACTCACTGCAAATAAAACTGCTGCTGCTTCCTTTGTCTGGAAAGGATTAATTTGCTAAATGATGATGCAATAGTTTTACCAATTAAGATAAATACATCTTGCCTGAAAAAGTCTGTCTTATTAGCAAGTTAATAAACACTTACTCACACTTTAGCTTTGCTCCCTTTTATCACATAAGCATAAACTTCTAACTCAAATAAAAGGTACATTTTAAAAATGAAGAAAATGTTAATGTTTTTATATGGAAATGATCCATGAGCTTAAGTGCTCAGTAACTGGGTTATTAATCACACTTACTGTTGCATGATGAGAGAATACAGAGAATACCCATCAAGGTCTTTAAAGTGTAATTTAATTATATTTTAAAAGAAGGCTGGGAGAAAAGGAGCAGTGTGTGTCTGATGTAAAGAAGTGGGTGAAATTTCAGCTCATAAGAATAGTTTCAAGAACCTCAAATTAAAGAAACCTTTATTACCTTTGTATTTGTAACACAACATTCAGTTATTCCAAGCTCAAAGTGACATTTTTCTTGTGGTCTGGGCATTTATTTGGTCTCTCTCTTGCACAGGTTTTCTTGGGTCTAATAAGAGCTTTGCCCACACTGCATCCTTTGCCTCGTGGAAACACCCAAGGCTTCTCTCCAGCTATTCAACCATGGAGGATTTTAACTCTTGCTGAGTCCTCTCCTGCTTCTTCAGTTTGGCTGGAGATGGCCAGCAGGATTAGAGCATGTCTAGTAAGATATACACAGTGTCGTTTCCTTAGAAAGCTGGATAAAGGCAGAGAATAAGAACTTCTGTGTACTCTGTGGGTGAACTTCTTTGTAAATCTAATTGTGAAGTGCTGCTCTGCAACCAGTAAGAGCACAATTGATACAGCTCCTGGAGAAACGCTGAGGAGGTGATGTGTTGAGGGCCTCTATGACCTCTGAAAATCAGTGTTGTCACTGGTGTACCTAGGTTTTGCACAGAAGTTGTTTTAAAGCAGAATTTGTTTAAATTTGGGTTTTTTTTCCTCCAGTTTTCTGTTTCTCCTGCTGTCAGCCTGCACACCAAGTTGCAACACTGGTTTCTTGGGGTGCGTTGTCTTCCTCAAGCAGTTGTGGCTAGAAGTGCACAGTGACAAGACAGCCTTCTCAAAATCTTTGGGGTTTTGGTGTTTGCTTTGTTTGGGGCTGATGTTGGTTTTATTATTTTGTTTTTAATGTAAAAAGCATTCAGAGATTACTTTCAAAGCAGTGAGTAGTGTTTACAGCTGTTTTGTCTGGTGGCACAGGGATCAGCTCTTCTACCCTGAGCTGCCTCTTCGGACTCCTCCAGCTCTGTCTGCTGCCAGAGGGTGGTCAGCAGTAGCTGCTTTGGCGCGTGGCCCTGCAGAGCCATCAGAAACACAGTGCTGCAGTAACCTACAGTTCTCCTCTGGGCCTTGTGGTGTGGGGCATTGTCAGCAGCAGGGTCTCAGTGTGTGTTCAGAAGAGATCTCCTGTCACTCCCACTGATGAGTCCCATTCATACCACACCCACAGCCTGAAGGGCTTGGTCAAAACTGTCTTGAGATTCTTTGCTTTTATGGACATCTCGGGTAATGTGTGTCATTTCTAGAAAGCTGGCATTCATCAGAAGTCTCTCATAACTACTGCTGTACTAAGCCATCCTTGCACTGGCTGTGTCCCTCTAAGAAAGTTGAATTCGTCAAAAGTAAAATGAATGTAATATCATGGCAATGACTTCAACCACAAAAAAGATCCAGTAATCACATAATTTGGGAAAAAAAAAAAAAAAAGCCAAACCTATCTGAAAGGGCTATCTTGTGCCACTGAACACCTGCAGAAGCTAATTGGTCGTGAGGGACTTCCCAGATTATGTCTGTATGACCACAGCAGGGACTTGAAAATTAAATCAAGCAGCTCCTGAAACACTCCAGGTGATTTCAGAACACCTGCAGGAAGTATTTTTCCAAAGCACTGGTACATCAAAAAGACATCTTTTGATGAGCTGCTTACTTGTGCCAGGCACCATTTAGTTCCAGCGTGTTCATGTTGGACCATTCAAAGCTTAAACTGCGTTTAAGTGGGTGAGGGCTCTCCAGGGTGAAGAGCAATAGCAGAGCAGTAGTCTCTGAAGAAATAAAACTTCCGGGACCTGATCCTACTGCTGAGCACATTTTTAAATGGTTACAATTTTTGTCCTGCTGCTAGAAGGCCTTTACAGGCACTTCAGTCAAGTTCTATGAATTTTTAATTGCACAGGAGACTGAGTTCACAGTGCATTATTTTTAATCAGTTTATTTCATCCGGCTTCAGAATTCTGAACCAAATTATACCTCCATCACCAGCTAATTACTGGTTTATAATAATTTCACAGTGTGGAGTCTCCAGTAATCCAATCTACATTGCCTACAAATCAACAATGCACTTTGTCACCTCAGGGATATTGGTTGTATGTATTTTTGGCTGAGTTTCAGAACACCAGATGAAGAAACCAAGGCTTATTTCCCTTGAGTTTGGATTTGCATGATTAATTCTCTGTATCTTACCCTGAATGGACATTGAGTATCAGGAGATAATTGCTTTCAAACAATTCTCTCTTTGCTTCCCTGCCTCTGAAGCACCTTTCCCTGCAGGCAGCATCCTGCTTCAACAACCTTGCTACTTCTGGTAACACAGTGGGTACAGATGTCCTCGTGCAGGTACTGTCAGCAGTCATGGACAGGCATTTTATACATTGGTACAGGAGGGCCAGATACAGCTCAGGATGCTGAAATTGTTGTTAATGAACAGTGTGCACCACCAGAGCTAGTAGCCAAAAAGCCTCTGATTCCCCTTGTAACTGTCAGAACAGGGAATCTCAAATTTCTGAAGTTCAGCTCTTCCTACTAATACCCACTCTACGTCAATGTGAAGAGTATTTCTATTTGCTGCTGGAACACAGCATAATTTGTAACACAGCTCCTGGGTAACAATGTAGAACAGCAGAAACGGAACAAAGCCGCTATGTCTGCTATGCCAGTCATACCCACCTTGGTCACTCATTTATCCCTTCAGCTGCTTTTATGTGCTCTTCCTCAAATGGGTCCTTCCTCCTGGAAAGTGCTGAAGATCCTGCTGCAGAGGTGGCTTTCAAACCTGCCTTCCAGAAGCATAATGAGAGGGTCTTAGCCCAGTGAAGGTTTCCCGTTCACAGCTTTCCCTTTTAATCTGCACCACTGGAAATACTGGCTTATGGAACCAGGGGAATTTCTGTGCCAGTGCTCCGTCCAGCTTTTTGCTCCCAGTCAATTTAGTATAGTCATGTTCTTGCCTTGCTAACAAAGTGATCTAGAAACTGTGTGCTTCTATTCATGGTATTGATACAAGCATCCACACGCTTGCTGGGAGGAATAACCCTAGCTAAACTGGGCAGTTCAAATCCTGGTAGGAAAAAAGGCAGATGTCAGTGCAACTGGCCACCCACAGCAGTGCCCAGCATCCAAGGAGGCCCACAGTGTCCACATTTAAATCAACCTTGATTAAAATTAGGGTGGACAGCTTCTTTGTGCTGCAGTCAGACCTCCCACCTCAGCAGAGACATGACTGAAGACTCCTGTATTTTAGAGTGCAACTCTACTTCTTCAGAATTGAAAGTTAATAATTAATTAAAGTAAGAGTTATACATAATGAGTGATCCTGATCACTCGATTAATGAGCAGGAAACAGATGATTGAGGATCTGAAAGAACAGCTCTGTCTATCAGCACGAAGCTTCAGCTGATGTAAACTGATCCAGACCTCTCTTGAGAACACATCGAATTTCTAATGTGTTGTTTGTCATTCATGTTTAGGAAGTGACAGAAGAAGAGGTTCATATGATTTCCCTGTTACAAGTGTCAAGAGTGTCAAGACTGCTGGCCAGATCTTCAGCCAATGTCTCAGCAATGCCAAACACAGACAATTAAAGCCCCAGCCAGATCTCCAGAATGTCTGGGTTTTTTTAATCAATCTGCATTTCTTCCTCTTTTGTTTCTGGTTTCTGAGCTGCAGGCCATGCTCAGAGCACACTCTCAAGGTTTTTCTGAAATTCTGGAAGCTGGAACCTTAATTTCAAATATATTGCATTAAAAACCGTGTTGTTCAATCATCCACAGAACTACTACTCCTCAAACCAGTGTCAGTAAAGATGAGGCAGCTTCATCTGGACACTGGTTTAAGGTTTGGTCCTGTTTTCAGGGGAATAATTGTGTCTCTGAAAAATCACCACGTTTAGCTCCAGTTCTTTCTGCCTGCCAGTGTTGTTTAAAATTCCTGACTGACATCTTTGATTCTTTCTGATCTAAAGGAAGTGCAGTAAGGGAGTAGCAGGCCTCCAGAAAACTTCAGCAGAATAACTCTATGAGAATTAAACTGTAAACAACAGAGTCTGTGTTAACATTAAAACTACTTTTATGCCATTTCCTTTGGAGACCAAACACTGTGTTGGTCAGAAGAAATTCCCAGTCACATCTGGACTGGGTGTGATAATTGTGGCTATGTTTAGCCATTGTTGGATTCATTATCCTGATGTATTATTTAGAAGACTCTGTTTATACCAATGGGCAGATAAAAGGCAAGTTAGTTTTGCAAGACTGACACACTGAACTTTCTTTAGAAGTTTTGAGTTTTGACTCTGATCTGCCTTGGCTGAAAATAAGCATTTTGTCACTGAAATCAATGACATTAGTATTAAACCTTCTAGGCTATAATGTCTCTTGATACATTAAACATTTGCTACTGAAATGGTCCTATACTAAGATGATAAAATTAGAACGTGGTACCTGAGAGATCACTTCATCCTGCAAGACCGGGAATACACAGAAGGGGCCTGAGAATAGCCCACTTTCCAAGGGAAGCCTTTACTTTGTTGTGCTGTTAAATGCTGCTAAATGTTTCCTCTTAAATCCTGTGTGTTTGAAATGGCAACAGATGCTGCTGCGAATCACCGAGGGAGCAGACGGCAAGGAATTCAAGTACCTAACTCCCTTTGATGCCCCCAGCAGAGAAGCATGCAAGTATCTTCATAGATTTGAGCCAAAGAACTGTGCCAGAACGCAAACAAAGGGATCTTTAACCTCAGACATTGCAGCAACTTGCTGACTGCGGACAGTGCTCCTTTCAGCCTCTCAGACCCCACAGCTTGTTTGCGCTTGTTGCTCTGGAGTGCGTTAGACTCCCGAAGGGACAGAGCAACATTATTAATTCATACTAATCATTCTAAAAATAACCAAAAAGCCGTGGAAAAATACCAGGAAGGAGGTAATGGAAAAGCACAGCTATTCTATCTGCACTTCCAACCCTGCAAATATACCAGATCACAGTGAAAATCTCCTTTTTAATGAAATCTAGTGACATAACTTTGTAAGCACCCTGAAAGATGACAGAATTTCCCACTCTCTGTAGTGATGACACCTGATACAGGAGAAGTAAAGCTACTCATGTGCTTTCAGGCAAGAAGCAATGAATTATTACTGCGATTATGATTATTATGTGAGTGTCTAGATCGTCTGTTCCAGGACCTGGAGGTTGATGTACAACTGAATGTCACCGCTAAGGTGGATTTTATCTATTAGATTAAAATGCATATTCAAGATAAGGAGGATACACAGTGGAAGAAAGTGCATCCCAAAAGGATGAACTGAGAATAGACAAAGTCTGTCAAAGCAGCCCAGTTGAAAAATACTTTCCAAAAGGTATCTTCATCAAATCAGAACAATCCAAGTCTGATAAAAACTGGATAAAGAAAACCAAAAGGGGGTGGCTACCTGTAGTGGAAAGATCTGCCTGTGTTTGATCATTGCTTTTTTTGGCTTTATGTGAAAGATCCTGTATGAGACTGAACACACTGACCATGCAAGAGGTCATGATAATTTCTCTTATCCTTAAAACAAGTGAATGTACTAGTCTGTCTCTGTTAAGGTATGCAAATGTGAGGAAGTGATGTTTGCAATCTGATTTCAGGCCACTGAAAGTAAAGAAATACAGACACGATGACACAAAGACAAAATTAACTATTTACATCAGCAATTATTTGTTTAACCTGCAGGCAGAACTCAGATTGTGTTTGACTCAAGTCAAACACATCTTGGCACTAGAAAGTCTTGCATAGGTCTGGACTCTTGTTTGGTTTTATAACTTCTACATTTGTCTGTCTCTTATCTTGTTCCCTTTGAGTATTTGCTGCACTTGCTGTGGGTTACAGAAACAGTGTCCATGAATACCCAGCAAAAGTGTAACACCACAAAGCTTTCCACTGATAGCCCTGGAATATCTTCTTGTCACAGAGCACTCTTGGAAAGCCTACTTTACAGATACGGTACCAGAGATGAATTCTTGCACTCCCAACAGTAGGACAACCCACAGAGAAGATGCTGATAATGTTTTAATTTTATCACTCAGTGTAATTTTGGGGTTACTAATCCATTGTTCTCATCCATGGTAGTCAGGTGTCAGAAAGCTACTTGGCTGTAATGGGCTTTTCTTTAGGTGGAAAGATTCCTGGTGGCTTGTAACACTTGAACCACTGAATACTTTAAGGAGTGCTGCCTTTTACAAATATTTCCCTGAAGATTCTTCTTCAAATACGTTCCTCTTGTAACTGACATGTAACTTGACAGTTTTTCATTTTCTTATGTTACAGGAGACACTGCCAGGGAGATAGTTTGTTCCTTCTGATGTACGAAAATAGACTCTATAACCTGAAAGTTATAAAGTAGGTATGTTCACCACCTCGCAGAAGAAGAAAGCCAGTGTCTTATACAAATTTTACACT
>NW_008633904.1:0-18857 GCF_000691845.1 Merops nubicus
CGGCAGAGTGCCCGCTCGGGATAAACCGAGATGAAACAAAGCGAAATTAATAAAAAATGCAATAAATAAAAATTAAAATTACTAAAAATCAAACCAACCCTGCCCCGCTCCCTCCCCCGGAGGCCAGGAGGAGGCCGCGAGGGCAGAAGCGCACGGGGGGTGGGTTTAGCTCTGCCTGCAGGCACTTTGGAGCCCAAATAACTGCGGCTCTGGAGCCAACAGGTGTTTATTGATTCCCCCCTGGTTGTCGGGGGGGTTCAGCACAGAGCCGCCACAGAAAGACATGTGTAATCCATATGTAACACTTCAGAAAATGAAAGGCAGCAGGAACGCCGAACAGGTGGGCAGAGTGGGGGGAAGTTTTAACTCTCTCCCCTGTAAATTTTACCTACTTTTCCCACATCATCAATATTAGGAAGAAAGAAAGAAAGAAAAAAGATTTTTTTAAAAAAAAAAAAAACAGCCTCCCATAAAATGGCTTTTGGTGTCAGTGCAGCATCCACCCAAATGAGAAACAAGGTCGGGGTTCCTCCTGACCCTTACACGTAGCGGCAGTTTTCAAAGTCCAGTAGCTGCAGCACTAATTCTCTGTGGCTAACGATCTTAAATCGAGAGGAGATGCTGTTTTGGTGCCACAGGAACAAACCCACAGATCACAGAGATAGAGCTGAAAGTCCAGAAAATGCAACCAAGCCGTGGCGTAAAGCTGAGCAGAAGGACATTACTGCCTGTCAGGCTTTCCTAAATTATCTCCTAGGTAAACAACCTAAAACCGGCCTCTCCGCTCTGACTTCCACCAACTTGTTTCCATGGGCATTTTGCCTGCACAAAGCACCCGGGCCTTTGTCCCATTTTTTCCTCCAGTAATTACCTATATTTATTCAGGCTGGCCCAGCCTGACTTGGAGCAGAGGGGGCTGCCAGTGCACGACGCCCTGCGCCCTGTTCCAGTGTCATCTCCCTTCTCCTCCCTCTCCACACTAACAACAAATCCATCTCCACCATATTAATCCAGCGTTATCTTATCAAATGGGGGGGGGATAATATTGATCATTTTCGCCAATTTTAAAAACAGGGTGAGGGGAAAAAAAAAACCAAGAAGGGGAAAGCAGACAAAGAGAGGCTAAATCAAACCACAGAGCAACAAAGGAGGAAAAACAGGTGGAAGACGGCAATTGTTTTCTGAAACCCAGCTAAGTGGAGAATTGAAACGAGGGAGGCACTGGGAGAGGACCAGGGGATGAAAGGGAGAGATGGTAAGAAACAGAAGGGCTATATAAGTCTGAAAATGGCTAGAAAGAACAAGGGAGAGAGGAGACAAGAATAGAAACCTCTGATGTTGGCAGGAAATGTTGTGATTCTAAAGATGAAACAACTTGTGGGGAAAGAAATTGGGAAAATACCCCTGTGTATTTCCTAGGGTGAACTTGAGCAGCAAATGAACCGCAGAGGAGCCAGCTGCCGGACAGCACTGGGCAGGAATGAAATGGCGCAGCGTCCTCTGAAGGAGAATTCATTGTTAGAAAATGACATCCTTTCATAATACCGGGATTTTTCAAAGCCTGCTCCAGCTGCAGCTGCAGATGTGGCTTAAAAACCCGAGCAGGAGGCCCATTCCCCTATGGCAAGACTATATATTCTATGACTGTAATATTATTGCCATAAAGGGAATAGGAGAGACGGGGCAAGAGAGATACTAAAAACTTCCAGACTCGTTTGAGTCAAGTAATAAGGGACATCCAAGGAGTTTAGAAAAGGCTTTCTTACTTATCTATGAAATTATTATGGAAATGTTTATCATGTATATTTTCACTATTCCCTAGTATGTTGGGGACTTTAATTCTTTTGGATGGACGCCAGCGCGTTAGGAGAAAAATGCTGGGAGAGGGCAGGAATACATTTACTAGAAAAAACTGCATTCCTTCCAACCTTGCTGCAGCTTCTTAAAAAAATACAAAAAGCCTCCTTCCAACTGCTCAGTGCCATACCAATTTCCTGTGTAGACCTGAATATTAGTATATGTTTTTCTGTGTCTCCTAAGTTTCCCAAGTTACCTAATGCACGCTCAGCATGAAGCATTTTTAAATGAGTTAGTCTTTATTGAATTATGATTTCCAGCAGTCACTAATAACAAAATTCAAATTGCTCCAGCAGATGAGGATTTTAAGAATGCTGAGAAGAAACTGAGTTTTTAAGAGACTCTAGAAGAGCCACCCACTGCTTGTGTATAGCAACCATGAGCCTCTTGACGAAATACTTCAAATAGTTAATTAGATTTGCTAAAAAAAAAAAAAAAAAAGAGAAAAAACCCGGTCGTTAGGAGTTGTGGCTCTGGGAGCCCATGGTTGAAGGCTGCTCCTGGCTCACCTATGGCTTCCTCAAAAGGGAAGCTAAAAAAAATATTTTTTTTTAATAAAGTTTCAGGTTTTCCTCACACTGTCCCTGCGGTTGGCACGATGCAATTAGCAACACATCTAAAGGGGAAAGAGAAACTTTTATTCCATTAGGACTTTTTTTTACCTCGGGTATTTCTTCAGGCTGCTAAAAAGTCGTTTTTCAAGCAAGAAATAATAGGGACACGCCGTCCATGAAGCTGAGAACTGCAGATCACCTGCAAACTGAATTTGTTCTATTTTGTTAACCATTTATTTTGTCTTTACTGGCTGTTCAAAGGGAAGTGTGATAATCCCACTGTTCCTCACTTGCTCAGCAGGGAGTTTAATCTAATAAAGCTATTACAGCAGAATGGATTAAAGCAACGTGAAGCATTAGTAATTTGAGGAGCAGTTAAAGAATGTTAACGCTGAGACTCTGCGCGTATTCTCCTAAAAACACGATCACAGAGATGAAAGCAGAGCTCCTACTCAATATGTCATTTTTCAGGCACAAATTTAATTCTTTCAGCGTTCTCATCCAGATGTTTATAGTGAGGGGCAAGAGGCTGGCTGTTATTTAACAACTGCTGAAACCAGAGGCTGACCAGAACGGGCATGCTTTAGCTTACCCCAATTTTGATTAATCCCTCTGTTATAATAATATCTTTTTTAGAAACAGAGAGATGTGACTGAAGCCATCTGATACGGCACAATAGGATGAGCTGCAGTATGAGAAGCTGAGAGACTCAGTAATGTTCGCCAGCCTTCCCCCTCAGCACAGCAGATGTGGAGTGCTGCTGCCAAGAGGACGGAGGACCCGCAGGGCCGTGGCCAGGCAGGTACGGGTGGAGGGAGGCTCCACGCCAAGGGGGCAGGGTTTGGCCCCGACGCCACGTCCCGATCCGAAACACAGACAAACCACAGAGGTTCTGGCAAACTGCCGACGCGAGAGCTTCCTGCGCGTGTGCCTGCACCAAGCCTGCCCATTACGGCCCCAAAGTGAAGATGTTAACTAATAACTGATGATTAAACCCAGGACTGGGCAGCACTGCATGAGGACACAGGAGACTTCACGGCTGCCATGTCCCCGTTCCCAAGCTGGGACGCTGGGAGCTGCTGCCAGGGGACTGCGGCGCCAGGTCCAGCTGCGACAGAACGGAGTAAATAACGAAGCAGCAACACATCACATACAGACCTTGGGTACATGAGACAAACACCTTACTGTACTTGTTCTTTAACGTATTATTGATCTTACAGTGAGATCAAGCTTTTGGGGGCAGCAATGCAATTAAATTCCCATTCCACTGCAGATTCATGGACTCGTTATCAGCATGGTCTCAGCCCGGGAAGCGGCATTCTGTGGGTGAATAGCGCACACTCAGGCCCACGGAAGTGGCTGTGCTCCAGGCCGCTCCTGGTCCGCCCAGCAGGACTCGCAGCCCGCCTCTGTGCGCTGCTTTAAGGAAGGGTATGTCTCAAAAGCTCAGCAGCATGTGGTTACCACAAAGCCTTACAACAAACGATACAGAAGCCATGGTTTTGTCATGGCCAGGGAAAGCCGTCACTGTGTTCGGCGATGCTCCCGCTCAGGCCCAATTCCAGAACTGCTTGGGCTCTCCCAGAAGAGGAAACTTCCTGTGCTTGCAGTAATAGGAGTAAGAGCCATAATGGAATCACTTGTGTGCCGGACATGTGGAGTCCAGTGAGGGGAATATACTGAGTTCCACATCATTTCCAAAGCCCATTGGCATGGTCCCAGCCTAGAACCACCTGACAAACTTCAGTCTGAACTTGGAGAAAAAAAAAAAAAATAGGCATCGTGAGCCAAGAACACAGTTCTCCTGTACACCTCAGTGCTGCCAAGGACAAGTGCATCTCCAAGAGAAATCCACATGATCTCGCCTCCTTAATGGTAATTAAAAGTGCTTTGCTACCCCAGGATTTAGGTCTCATTCTGTACATGACTGTTTCCTGAAGGGCAAAGTTTAATGCAACGCACATTATATATGTAGATAAGCTTAGAATATAAAACATAACAGCATAATATGCAGTAAGACTTATAGAGGTACAGGGGGTTTTAAATGTCCCTGACCACATCCCAGCAAACCTATTTTGCAGCATGGTGTAAGGGGCGAGGTGCCCGGTGTGACAGGCCCGGCTGTCCCGGGGGTGAGGGGAGGCTCGTGGTCAGAGCAGCCCCTGGCAGGGAGTTGTTCCGACTGCGCCCGGCGCCACGGCACACATTGGCCAGAGGAAGGTTGTGCTGGAGCACTTCTGCTTCACAGAGTCATAGAATGGGTTAGGTTGGGAGGGACCCTAGAGACCATCTAATCCAACCTCCCACCATTCAATCCCTCTGCTGCGATAAAGACTATTTTAAATATGAAAATGTTTTGAAGCTCTTCTATACCTGACAGTCTATATGTGCAATATGTAGAGTTTTCCTACAGAGAATGAACAGCTGCAATAGAGAAGAAGGTAATTATTTTAAAAGCTGGGAAGCAAGAGAGTAAATACACAATGAGCATCTCACCCAGCACGGCAAGGTGATGTCAGGCTTGGGAGATGCTGCCCAGAGCCATCTACAAAGACCTGTCCTAGGACAGAATCTCACAAGCCTGCCCAAGCCACCAATGCTGTCCTGAAGTACAATCATTGATGCAGCAGATTTGGAAATGCAGATTAATGCATTCAAAATTACTCTTCGGATATTCTTCACTACATCTCCTATGAAAAAAAAGAAATTGCTACATGCTGGCATATGCATCCATACAGGACAGTGGGATTATTTCTAGGAAATCCATGGAGAAACCTGGAAACTGGACTTGAAGCACAGAAATAGCTGGCAGCTTAACTATGAAAAAAATCTATTGCCTCTCCATGATGCAAGTTCCTCCACTTAATTCAGTCGCCGGTTAATTTGTTTCTTTGTTTAATATGATAGAAACCCCAGGGATCAAATCATTCATAATAAAATTATATTAGTACTTTATTTTTGTCATTTCTGATTGCTCTGAGCAAGCGTTATTGGATAGTTTGATCATGGCATACAGAAAGTTACCATTTAATTAATACGAAAGGTGCCTAAATTTTGAATAATATTGAAGAAAAAGGCCTTAGGACGTGGCAGGAGACTCAGATGTATTATTAACTCCTATTGCTTTCTGTGCTGCGTTGACTGTCAGCTTTTGGGTGCACTTCAAGATGTGAGATTTAATCTATAAAGCCTGGAGTTGCTCAGATGTTATGGTCAGAAATACCCATTTTTCCAGTTATATTGACACGATGGAGAAGATGCTGCCGTGTGTCGCGGAGGGGAAGCCACGGGCACGGGGTGTGGGGTCAGTGCCAGGGGCTGATGCTGCCCCATGCGAGCTGCTGCCCCTCTTGGTTCTTGGTTTTAGGGCTCAGTCATCAATGACAACCAACTAATAAATCAGATTAGCTCAGGAAGCTATGCAGTTAGTACTGCCAGTCTGAGAATAACCACCAACCCTGTAGCCACATGTTCACACAAAAAAGCCAAATCTTTGACAACACAGGATAAACATTTTCTCAAATGAAAGTGGCAAAGTACAGCTGCTTGACACTGTAAAATTGTCCAGAAGCATGGAAAGAGTGTGTGCTTTGGTGATCCTCTGCTTTGCCAATACACTCGCCAGTACCTCCAAGGGCCAGTGCCAGTGTCCTTCCCTGCAGCCCAGCGGGGCAGTTCCCTGTGAGGGCCATGACATTCCACCAGCAGGCAGAGCGAGACATCTCTCTTGCCAGCTCCTCAAGAGGACACGAAGCTCGTTCGGGAAGCCCCAGCCCCTCTCTGGGAGCAGTGTGTCGAGGGAGCCTCCCCAGCACCCGCTCCCCCGCGGCCCTGCCCTCCTCCCCAGCTCTCAGCTGCACTGCCACGGCTGCACAGCTACAATTCATTCCCAACACCAACCACGGCCCAGGACGTTTTGCCTGTCTGCAGCAAGTGGCCGGGTAAAGTCCCATCACCTCTTGAGGGAGGTGGGTGACACATCCAGTGCCAGGCATCAGCAGCGGCTCCGTCTCACCAGGCTCCGGGGGCCGGTCACCAAGTGCAGGGAAAGCAAACGGTTGTGTGAGTGATCCAGTACTTTCTAAATACCCAGCCTGACATCCACAGGTCATAATTAGCAAAAAGTGAAATTACCAGAGGAGAGCCATTGTAGTAGAGGATGAAAAGTAGCATGATGGCGTTGAAGCCAATGACCAGCAATAAGCCATACACAGAGCATCAGCTGACCTCCACATTCACATGTTGGCACACAGTCTAAGTTAAACGCTTTTTAAGAGAAATGTGAAGATATAAGGCTGAAAATATGACTATCATATGTCTGTGATTTAAGTGCTGGTTTAAAATTTCATTTCTGCTCAACTCAGCCCCTGCACCTCCCAGGGAGAGACCTGAAGACAATTCCGCCTCCCACCTCCACCCATTGTCCTTTCAGGTGGTACATGGTCAGCATCTGAGACACCTCCAACCTATGAGCAGGTCTCACCTCCTGCCTCATCTGCAGTAGCAATAGATAACAATTACCATCATGAACTACCTACTGTAAGGCAAAAATGAGAGTATTAGAGAGATTATGTTGGAGATGTTTAGGGGTTTTGGTTGATAGTAACTCAATTTCACAGTACAATGAGGTCTTTAATGCAAGCTTATGATTTTAAAAGTTTACTAAAGACTGAGTCAAAAATCCACACAGAAGGTGTCTGATGTCTAACAAGCTATATACTGCCTGTCCAGTACAAAACTGTTGCATAAAAGGCAACGCCAAGCCAAAAGACAGATTTAAGAATATTACAGTAGAATATTCCTCAATGCTGGTAAGAACTTCGGCATAGTCAAAGAAGGTCTCTTAGAAAACCATCCAAACTCCAGAGATCAGCCCAGACTGTGTGGGTGCTGGGTGAGACAGACAGCAAAGCAGCAAAGGTTGGAAAGAGGTTGGTAGGAAAACAAGAAGAAAATTAAGCCCAAATTTGCAAAGTCACAGGGCTTCAGAACAGATCAAGTGCTCCATCCTCTCCATCATGTCAGACACGTGCTGCTCATCTTCATTTGCTCGGCCCACCACAGCCCAACCCTCACTGCTGCTCCCCAGTGTTTCTCACCTCATCACCACACCGGAGAGACCAGGAAGGATGGAGCCTCTCTTGTATCATCCCACCTGGCTTTGAGCCACTGGGGGGGAAATTGCAGAAATTAAAAGGGCTCTGGGAGCTCATCAAGCAAAACCGCCTGCATTAAAGCAGGAACGCATACAACGTGCTGTATAAAACCCTTATACAGGAGACTTCAAAGCATCCCAAAATCTGTGGCCATCTTTTATCACTCCAACAGTTAGAAAGCTTTGTGTTATACCCTGGCCAAGTCATCCTTGTCACAAGATAAGTCTATGATGTTTAATATATTTGTTAGAAAAGATAAAAGTCTGAGGGTAATTAGCACAAGAGAGGATAGCGAGGAAAGCAAGGGAATGGGCAGCGTGACTGGAGATGAAAATCAATGTTAATAAGTAGAAGGAAATGTATCCTAGAGGCACAAAGGTAAGGTACATTTAGATTTGACAGTTTTCTAGATGAACAGGGTCAAAACAAAACATGTTTTCATAATGCATTCTGCTGGACTGTCCCAAAGGAAGCCACTGCAGGCACAAACACAATGAGATTAAAAACAAGTTTCCTAATTAATTATAGTAAGTTTAGAAAGGATATTAAATTTGTACCCTAGGGTAGAAGTCAGTCTTTAACTGCTAGCGAGCAGAGTAAGGTTTACATTCTGGGGAGGGATGACACAGCACCAGTGACCTCTGAGGTTCTTGGGTTCTCCCTGGGAGACACAAGGACAGCTGCAGGCAGGATGAGCGTGAGCCAGCGAGGTGGCACGGCATGGCATGGGTTGCCTGCAGTGCCAGCTCTCCAGCCGCTCACTTCTGCCCACACAGACTCACGCCCGACTGCGTTAACAGCGTAACAAACAATGACACTGCTGACTAGTGGGCACAACTTGCACTAGAGAACGGGAAGAGGCTGATCTAATGCCCAGCGCCCGTGCAGTTCGACAGGGCATGAGCCAGCCCCATCACCGTCCTCCTCCCCGGGCAGTCGAGGGCCTCTCATCACACGGGCAGGGCAGGTAAGAGCCTTGGGAGCATTTGGGCACCAGACCACCCACGGCTGATAAACATGTCCCTTCCTTGTGTCAAGGATGGGTACCCCCAGTGATTTATGTATTTGTTGCTTTTGGCTGAAATCTCTGCTTGAAAACCGCAACCAGGGCTGGCCCTGGCAGAACAAAACAGAGTCTGCTTTACCTCAGCAGAAAGCCACATTATTTTTAAATCCCAGAGTCTCTGATTCAATTTGGGGGCTGGAGTGGCGTCCCCAGTGATGCAGCTCGTTCATCTTGTGCTGTTTGTGCTGCTGAGTCTCTTCAGGGCTCCGGCTTTGCAGGTTTCCTAGCATTACACAGACTGTCCAAGATTATGCTGCACATTAATTTTTAAAGAAGCCATGTCTTTCTAGTCATACATCTTTAAAAACGAGACTTTCTACACACATCTCAAGAAATTCAGAGTTGACATTCCCATGGCAAACTCGATTTTGTCCCCACAAGACCAGGCCATGACCACCGAACAAATTTATCAAGGCATCAGAGCCGGCTGTGCTGCCTCCTGTAACCACTGCACCTCCACCTGCCCAGGATCACAATTCCACACCAACCACTCGGCTTCGGCTGAAATGGCTGAATAGCACAAGCTGGGATGGGCAGCAGTCTGAGCACTTTGCACTAGTTTATCACTGTCTTCAGGAGCTTTCACTATTTCCAATGTGCAAAGGCAACATCTGCTTTTTAACTGTTGGGAACAGTTTAATAAACGTGAGGTTATGTGTAATCAACTCAATCCTCATTTTCAGGTTTTAAGCAGCTCTCCGCTATAGCAGCCAACACACGTATGACGATGCCATCCTCTGACTCTCCTACCAGATACAGAAACAGTGTCAGTTGTTACCCCTCGGCTCCCTGAAGAGTCAGGGGTTACAAGTTTAATAGCTTTCATTTCCATAGCCAGCGGAAGCATTTCAGAGAAAGCCACCAGGGCTCATTATCCTTCACTGCACAACGGACACAGACGTCTGCTCATCCCAGGCCCTCCTTAACCTTGATCTGCACGTGGAAGGTACTGGAATAGCACCGTGATAAAATGCAGGACAAGCTGGCCCATTTACTGTCTGACCTGGGAATAGTTTATCTGGTGCTGCCAGTTGGTCAAACATGCAAAACACCAACACAAGTTTCTGTTTGGCTGCAGGAGGCTGAGCGCATTTGCCAACCTGCAGATTCCCACAGAGGACAGGGGCAAGCCTCCTCTGTGCAGCACCCTCAGCATCAGCTCCTTCAGAGGAAGCCTCAGGAGAGCCCACACCAACCCAGCACGGGAGAACTGATCAAGACAGATCTTCTACCCAGCTTCAAGCAGCTGATAGCTTGGTTGTGTTCTGAAGCACGAGCCTGTGTATGTCTTGGGATGTTTATTTAATGTGTTTTGGAGCATTTCAGTTATTCCTCTCACTTGCTTGTTTTGCTGAAATGTTTGATTACAGAGCACTTCTGAGCCCTCTCTCTCTCAGCTAAAAGGAAAGGTGAGAAAACAGCCAGGGCTGGTGCTGTTCCCCTGGTCCTCCCAGCCCTGCTGTTCCCCCGAGACCTCCAGTGTCATCCAGCAGAGAGTGGACTCAGCCATGTGCTAATTCTGCACTAAGAGCTTGCTCATTTAATCACTCCATTTCCAGCTTCCTAACCTAGAAGAAAGCGTTTATTTCTGCTAGAATAAACTGGAGGCTTGGCCAGGGCTCGGAGTGAACTCTGGTGAGATCTGCACACTGGTGTCCCAGCAGGAACGCCTCGTTCCACAGCGCTGCACACCAGCCAGCCCCGCCAGGCGAGCCAGGGCTGACCTGGCCTGCCAGGGAACCGCCCGTGGCCACGAGCTCCCAGGGCAGCAGGTTTTCAGCAGAGTGGAAGCCAGGAGAGGCTGGTCAGGGCACTGAATGTCCCCACGCTGACACACAGCAGAGGGGGGCTTTTTCTTCATGTTCATCACCCCAGCGCAAATACTGCTCCGACTCTCTTTGGGTCTGGAGTTGGCCAAACAGCTCGACCTTCCAGCTCCAGCTGCAGCAGGAGCTTTGACTCTGGACCGAGACCTGCAGGGGTGATTATCCTCAGTGCACGGCCACAGAAAGGGACCACTGCACTTCAGAAAAATGGGCACTGAGAATAAATCTGCAATGGCTTACCCTGACCCAGATACCTTTGCACTTTATCCCGCTCCAGTGTTATCCTCTGATCCTCCACAGTCAGCAAATGCCTGATGTTAACTAAATATTCTTTGTCTACTTTCACAATCTTTTGTAGATTCTAAGTTGAGTCCCCTCTGCAGTTTGAACAAGTGGAAAACCAAAACCAACCAACAAGTACTTGTTTAGACAATGAACAGAAATTGATTCTATTTATAAAACTTATTTTTCTCTTTTGTTTTATAAGATATTCTCAAATGGTAATATAATTAGCCTCCTGGTAGGTCCAGTATGAATAGTTCTTTTCATTAAAGTTAAAATAATTAATGTTTTTAATGCCTGTCAGGGCTTTGGAAATATAAAATGCCGTAGGCTACAAAGGACAAAAAATAAGGCTACAGTTAAAAACATGTATTATAAACGGTCCCTTAAACCCTAGTGTGGTATCCTTTTATCATTCCTTCATTCCGAGGTTAGTAGGTTATTAACCTGTATCCTGAGGGAGAAAGGATGCACATCAATTATATCAATTGAATAGACAAATGAAAATCAAATTAAAAATTTAACACGCACAACCATAATTACAATACAGTGCTTCTAAGAGGAGTTTCATCGGAGGAATGTAATGTAGAAATGCTTTCTCAATTTTAACTGTACTTCACAGTAGCAGGAAAAAGTAGCCGGAGATGGGCAACCTAATGAAACCAGAGTCCATCCCGGAGACGTCAATGAAGCCTTTGCCCCTCATGCAGAAATGCCATTCTGACAAACCCACTGGAATTTCATCTACCGGTCCAGTATTTAACACTGCGAGGAGTGCTCTGAAAAGAGAGACTGATTGTGTTCCTTCTAGCCCAAGTCCAGCCAAGCGCGGCCAGGGCTGAAGACACGAGGCCGTGCAGCCTCCAGCACAGCCGCCAGGTCCCGCGCTCCAGCCCAGCACTGGCACCACCAGCTCACTGCTCCTCAGCAGGGACACAGCCCAGCACTGCACCCACCCTTCACATGCTCCTGGAGCCCACCGTGGCCGTGAGGAGAGGAGCAAGTTCATTCATCTCACCTGCTATGCAGCCAGCTTCAGGATCATCATTAAAACTCGAGTCAGGGAAACCCATTTTATGCATACTTTTTAACTTGTGCAGTTGTGGTCCTCTGGATTTCGTGCCTTATGTCACTTCTACTCCCAGCAGAAAGAGTAAGTGGTTAGAGGTATCCATCAGAGAAGAAAATTATTTTCTAAGTCTGCCACCCACTGAGAACATTTGATTGCAATTTTAGACTAAGATGCAGAAATATTTAGCTCATTTAAGTAATTAAATCTGTTTATACTCTGTAATTGTGTGTATTAGCATTGGCATATTTAAACAATTAAATAAACAATCACAACACTTCTGCCTTTCATGGTATTTACATATCCAAACAAGCTCCAGTTCCATGAAGCTGCCAAAGCCCTGCTGGAAACACTGGGATGCACAAGGGGTCCCTGGCCACTCAATACCCACCAAACTGGGCTGTCACCTCCCACTGCTACACGTGAAACTAGTAAGGGCACAGCTAACTCACTGCAGCATCTTCAAGGGATGACAGAGGAGAGAGAGGAGGCTGGGCAAAATAAAACCCCTGGGAGAGGACAGGCAAGCTCTTTCTTTCAAGGTAGACACGGTGATGCAAAAAATTGCATGTACAGGACAAATCAGACACCATAAAAGCAGCTCTCTGCCCAAAATGCCCATGCCCTGCAACTAACAACTAGCACCTACATAGAGTTTCAACAGCTGGTTTAAAATTAGAAAAGAGGCATTCTGAGGTTGTAGAAAAACTCTCCAGAAGTTGCACCAATAAACCTCTGCAGACCTCCTATGGAGGCTCAGAAGTACCTTGCAACAGTAAAAATCATGTTATTCCTGCAAACACCACACAGGACATCACTTGAGGAACCAGAAAACAACCTATACAGCCAATGTGCAAGCTTGGGACCTCGAGCTCCTCACTCTTCTGGCAGGACACCAAGGGGAGCTCACAAGGGAAAGCTGGAGATAAGAAAAAGACAACAAAAATCTCAGGAAATAACTGGTGTAGAGGAACAAAAAGACTTTGATGAATGCTTCCCATTCGCAACACAACACCCTAGGTAGGGTTTTATTTCCTTGTATTCTACTTGAACTCTTGAGGACTTAAAGCGTGAGACCATTTGCCTGTCTAATTTGCCTCCAAACAACCACGCCCACCAAACAACCCAGCACAAACAAAGCTCCAAACACACGCCACTGTGAGCAGCGTGCAGGCGCAGCCAGCGAAGGGGGAAAATCCCAGCACAGCCCAAGGGAAACACGGGCACTTCTGGTGTAAGAAAGGAGGGAAGGGTGAACCCAGGGCAGGCCAACCCTTCCCTCACACCGTCCAGGCTTGGCCATGCATGTCCTGAGCCGCCCTGGGCCAAGCCCTGGCTGGCGGGCACGAGGGGACATTTCTGGCTCCCCTGCACTTCTCACGCCAGAAACCGCTTCCCAGCAATGACTCCCCACGGTCGTAACGCTAAAGTTGGGGAAGAAGCAAGAGGCTCCATGTCCCTGCAGATTTGCCTTTGACTTCAACACTTCATCACTTGTAAGCTGAGGACAATTACTCTGAAACAAACAGGGAATGAAGGCGGCACTGCAACAGAGCTGTGCCATTTTAATGCTATTTCTGTCTACGTAAAATCCTCCGTAATTTGTTTACGACTCCAAGATTCAACAATAGTGTGCAAATGCAAACCCATTTATGTTAATGTCCTCTCTCTCTCTCTCTTTCTCAGATCGGATTCTGAATAAAAATTAGGTAAATACTCTGTTTGAAAATATATAAGATGAGAACTAGTTGGGGAGGGAGCAAGAGAACCTCCAAATGCACGATCCTATCAACCACATTATTTTTTTTTACTTAATAACTTAAGTGTACTGTTAGCGAAATTACAACCTGCTTGTGACACAATAAATTTACAACAGAATTCATTCCATAAATTATTCAATTCGCTGACTGCAACTACACTGAGAAATATCACCATGAGCAGATGATTAGCATGTGAAAGGAAAGCCATCTCCAGACTGAAACAATCACTGTCACACCTCCATTTGAAGATGCCTGGTGGAGTTTTGTAAAATTACCATTAAGAATACACATTTAAGGCTTTGTAGTTTCTATAAAAGCGTTAAGTATTTGATTTACATTAGATTCATTTGTTCTTTCTTCAACTGTCTTTTTCCTACAAACCATAACTGTTTCAATAAATGCTGGCTCAATCAAGTGTGCATTAAAACAAAAGAATTTAAGTTCAATAAAAGTGATGAATCAGAACTAGAAGCAAACCTTCTTCCTCCTTCTCCCCACCCCTTCCCTTGCCACATGATTGCTGCAGCAGGAGAAACAGTCTGATTTGGTGGCCTAGAGGCACAAAACAGTCTTGTCCCACATGGGCATACACTCCTGAGAGATAACCCAGAGCCTGCCCCACCTGCACGGAGCTGTATCAGACACCAAGCCCTTCCCACCATCAGCACAGAGAGAAGCTGGCAATGAAGAAACATTTCTATGCAACACCTGATCATCCTTCAGGTAACAGTGGAGCCCTCAATGGACAAAACTTGGCATCTCACAGTCTAACCTGAACCAAATCATTTTGGGTATCCATCATATTAGAATTTTAGCAAAAGTTCAGCAATTCAGTCAGCAGCCTTTCTCAACTTCAGGACAAAGAGACTACCAACTGTAAGCAATGCCCAAGCATCACTAGCATCTACTACAACCATGAGCAAAACCCACAGAAATACTTTACCAGGCTGCTGAGATGGTTTCTTCAGCTTTTGCAGTTATTTTCCGCCCCAAACAGCTCTATAGCAGCAGAAGAATTGACTACAGCTGTATATCCCAGACCTCACTGCAATATAACACAATTCTTTACAGCAGGCCCTTAAAAATATCCTGATAGGACAAGGAAAAGGTTAAAACCTCCCACTGTGCTCTCCTTTTATACTAATTGTTTGAAGAATGCTTTATATTTTGGGATGCAGGCATAGCTGCTCTGGAGACATGTTACTTCCCTGAATGAACGACCCCACCCAGAGAAACCCACCTGATGGGTGGGTTTTAAGCACAGCTTTCTCAGGTGACCTAGATGAGTTTATCAGAATGTCTCCATACAACAGACACTTCTGATCCAGGCCCATGAAATCTTACCCATTAGACGCATTTAAATGGCTTCCAGCATCTTTACCTCCTGCTGGATTTCCCAGCTAGGGAAATTCAAGGAGTATATGTAAAGAATTTATTTCCCTGGAAGGAGGAGGAAGGATTCTTCTTGCTCCAGAAATCAAAATGTTAAATTTGTTCAAGTCCAAGAGCAGTCTCCAAGTGATTCAAGAGTCACTACCATGACAAAAATCCACTTTCACAGACATGAGTGTTTCAAAATAAGAGCTACTGGTTTTAAACCGCATAATGACATTAATCTGGCACCTTCCTCACCAACCATGCAACTTGCATTAAAAAGGGGAAAAAAACCAAAAAAAACCCCAAAACACCACAAACAAAAACAACAAACAAACAAACAAAAAACCAACAAAACACCAAAACAACAACACCAGAGAGAGGTGATTACTCTAGAAGCAGTGACCACAAGAAAAAAAACTTTTTGCTCCTTTACCCAGAAACTTTATTGGCTCTACATAAGGCTGCACTTCTCCACCCACTGACAAATGGCTTCATCTTTTCTTACTCTGAGTTCATTATCAGCACTCAGACATGTTTTCTAACTCCTTCTCCAAGTCTCTCCCATCTGAAAGCAGTAGCTTACATTATTCATAAAGATAATCACAAATATGCAGAGAGCTGTAGATGTGTAATGGAGAGGCTGACTTGTATCCGATCCAAATTCCATGCACTTCATGGAGCTTACAGCTTTCCCATAAACTTTTGCAGCCTGGACATGCCTCCATTCTCAGCCACTCCAACAGGCCCAGAGCAGGGACAGCACTGGAAAAGTTCCCATGCTCCCCCATAAAGTTTTATTCCCTTTGAGAGATGGGGATGAAGTCGACAGACCACGCCACACTCCCGCGGGCTCTGCCGTGGGCTGTGTTTGTTTACACACGCTGTCTCCTGACTGAGCATATGGGAGGCAAAATGGCAATCCAGAAATTAAGTGAAATTCAACATTTTCAAGACCACAAGAACAGCAAAATCAAGTTACAGTCACTTCTGATGCCTCCATAAAAAGCCAAGAAAAGTCAGTGCCTGAGTTAGTGTCAACTGCTGGCAGGTACCACCTGGACAGTTTTTAAGGCAGCTCCTCTACCTTTGGTGACCTCAAGAGGCTTCTTATCTACTGAGCAAGAGGCACCCTGAGTCAGCCACAGTCCCACAGCAATCCCTTCATGAGTGAGAAGGTAGGAGTGAAAGACCAGACAGCGTAGAAGAGGAAACAAACTGAAGATGTCTGTAACTGCAGGGCTGAAATGATGTTTGTGTGGCAGGTTATTAAACAAGGACAGATAGGGAAGGTCAGAGATTTTCATGGCAGGGGCTCTCCACTCATGCGTTGCTGGAAATACCTCAACTCCTTGTGGACAAGATAATTAAGTAACAGTAAAAAGGTAATAAATTAAGAAAACAGAGATATTTCTAAAATCCTCAAACTTGAGACCAAAAGAAGATTCTTTCCATGAAGTTTCAAGCCCATCCTGAGCAGACTCTTGTCATCAGATGCAGTCTAGTAAGGGAGAAAGAAGCAATGCATTCATAGCCACATTAACCAGTAATAACTGTGTAACTTCAGCAGAAGATGGAATCATGGAGACATTAATAAGTGATGAGATCACAAAACATCTGGAGAAATGTGAGCTGATATAAAAAGTAGCCAGCAGAGTCTTACAAAGGGCAAATCTTGTTTGACAAATCTGCTGGAATTTTTTAAAGAGGTAACACAGACTCCAGACAGGAAGAAAACATGGGACATAATCTGTTTGGATTGTAGAAGGTTATTTGACACATCACAGCCCATAGGCTGGTGTATGAAAGTACAGCAAGTAAAAAAATTCACCAACTTTGAATGAACAAATAAAATTAAGGAAGTTAACAGCCTGGTAGTGTTATCAGCAAAAACCAGAGGGAGCAAAGTGGAGCACGTTATGTTCTGTGCACGTCAGATAAAGAGGAAGACATCATAGCACAACCATCCAGCCAGATGGATCACACTGAACCGTAATGTGGAGAACATCGACTAATGTACTGTGTAATGGCCATGATACTCATTTTAAGTGTAAAATGAGGAGGTTTAACGTTACAGGCCTCATGTATAATGATGCCTTTGGAAGACGCTCAACAGAAGAAACTGGGAGAGACTTTAGGAATAACTGGAGAAGATTTCGTGATGGGCAGAAGGCTCACAGGGCAGATGGAGCCAGGGCACGGTGGGAGACTTTTGCCTTAAGGACAAAGTGATAAATGGTTGATGGCTAACTCACACAGAAAGGAGTACCAAGGGCTCTTTATATTTTTGTAGACCAAAGTTTTACTGTTATTTCTTTTCCCCAAACCCTTTAAGATTGACATGGTTATATCTCTCAGAATAAAGAGAGACAACGATCTGCCCCAAATCCGGTTCTGACACAGTTGTGGGCAGCAATTTTGAGTAGGCCAGAGTTTTACAGTCTTTCCTTCCAGGGAAAAAGACCATTAGTGGGATCATCCTTGAGGCTCTGATCCCTCCTACTGCCTGGCAGAGGGAAGAGCCACCACTCCTGTGTGGAAAGACCATGGACAAATGGACAAGCGTCCAAGGGCTGACAAAAGAAACAGTTCAAATTTAGGTTGTTCTGAAGCAGATCCCTGGAGATCTTCTCCAAACTCTTCAGAAGCTGCAAGTCAACAGTGAGCTAAGCAATGAATAGCCAGCAGTGAGCAGATGTCCTCTTCAGCAACAGGCTCCACATTTGTCCTGGGAAAATCCACAGGAAATTTCTCTCTCTTGAAACAGAGCAATTAGTCCTGTGTTAGCAGGGTCACAGACAGGGAGGGCTCCAAAGATTTAGGTTATCACTAGACTGAAAACCTGGAAAGCCAAATGACCACTCCAGACTTCCTCTGGCTGCTTATAGGAAACACAAAGGCAGCAAAAAAAGCATAGAAATATAAACTAGACCCAGAAAATTGAATAAACTAAGGAAAAGTGTGGTGTCAAGGGGATGCTGTTGCATCTCTGGCTTGAGTGTCTGTGATGGTCGGAACACTCCCGGGGCGACGGCACATGGGGACCTGCTGCAGGGAGAGTGCCCAGCACTGCTTCCTGCTCTTCTGCAGGGGCCCTCGAGCTTTCCTGGTGAACCATTAATGACAGAGGTTGTTTGCCCAGTTCCTCAGCCTCCCCATTCTCCTGTATGCAGAACAATTGCAGACGTGGGCTCGTGGGGAGCCCCATCTGCGTGCACCATCCCCCTGTAAAAAACAGTTGTCTTATTTCAGTTCAAACACCACTGGCCCTTTCCTCCCCTCTGGCAGGCAGCAACAAGCACAAACTAATGCAGAATTCATCCTCTGACATAACACATAAAACTTGATCACATTTTCTGCTTCTCAGCTGAAACATATTGATCTTATTACTCCTTGGGATGAAACTCGGGAGAGGACAAGTTCCTCATATATAAAAATAAATTATTTAATGTAGATGTCCAAACACACATAAGGCTACATTACACGTGTAGATCAATAGATTATTTTTGCAAAGCATTTGGCCATCTCTAGAGATAAAGAACATATATGAAATTAAGCCCAAATTTACCACATTACACCAGTTTAATATATCCATTAATAGCATTGCTCTTAGCGGGGTCAGACTTTCAGGGAATTAGAGGGGAATAAGGATAACCCATAGAGCACAGGATCATAGAAAAAATGGGACAAGGGCAGCATGAGAGCAGATGGGTCAGCAAGATAAAAGGCAGCTGGCTGCTTGCGCGGGGCTTCTGCCTGTGCTGAGCATCACCTGAGGAGACACTGCCAGGGGATCCTTCTGAGACAGGTCTCATAAAACCACAGCCTCCTCGCTGTGCCCAGGGTCGGGAGGGCGCGGCCGGGCACCCGGCAGAGCGCCCGCGGGCGGAGAGCGGCAGCAGGAGGCTGGGTG
>NW_008633905.1:0-8935 GCF_000691845.1 Merops nubicus
TACAAAGACTAGGGGAAATACAAAAATGAGCAAAATCAATCACCTTGGCTAACTACCTTGCTCTCTACACTAATAAGGCCTCTTGTAATGGTACTAATTGTTTTAACTTTTCGTCCCTGCATCCTCAATAAACTTGTAGCCTTTGTCAAAGGAAGGATTGAAACGGTACAGCTGATGGTACTCGACAACAATACCTTAGCTTGATGGAATACCCCTCCAAAGAGGAAGACGCTCTTAATAACCAACTTTAAAGAAATTACACTGGTACGACGAACTTAAACAAGTCTGTGCCTTTGAGTTTGTTATACTATTTGAATCTTTTATTATTATCCTGTCCTTGTTATGGCTTGTTTATCCTATTAAAAAAACTTTTGTCATGGGAAGGGGGAGATGTTGTAATAAGCAAAGCCTGCCCTAGATAGGGGCCGGCGTTCGGAAGATCTGGCGATGTAACGGAAAGCTCAGACTGCCCACGAGGGGCGCTGTGGGTGTGGCTTGTCATAGATAAGCAACTGCAGCGACGCTATAAACGCCATCTGCTGCAGCCTCCACATTGGAGCCTGATTCTCGATGGCCCTCAACGGCAGAGGTTGAGTAGCTGCAATCCCAGGTCCGAGTGTTGGCGACAACAGAAGGCATTAACTCCATCTGCATTGGAGAAAGACCTGCCAATTGCCTGTTCAAAAAACTGATCTAATCTAAAATTTGCCTTCAAGCATCACTTTTATCATAGCTTTAAGAACATCATTAGCAACTGGTGGATTGTCACTGTTTCAGCAGCTACTTCTAAGGGATTCACTTTGATAGTATATTGATTCAATTAGACATATTTAAGATGCATGTCAGTACTCTTTTGGAAGAGAAACAAAGTGTCCATTCCTTTTATGGGTAGGCAGAAGTTTCCAGTTTCATGGAGCCAAGGACAGACTGGCTGAGTTCCTTGGCATCACAGCTGGAACTATTTCAGAATTTAGTTCTTAGGTTTTCTGACTGCAAAGCTGACAGTTTGTTTTGCACTTCTCATTTTTTGGAACAGAGGGATGAGTGGCTCTTCACAGTGACTTTTTAACATAGGAAATACCATTGAGAGGCAACTACTAAACTGAGGGACCCTCAAGTAAGCGTGCTTTAGAAACCAACTGTTAAAAAGATTGCTCCTCCATCATTCTTAGAGTTACAGCAAAAGTCAATGGGGTGCATCCACATATAAGGGATAAAATATTTGTTCCTTTATTTAATAAGTGATGTAGTACTAGTAGTGTCCATAAAGCAAGTCAGTGCCTTCAAGAGATTCTGTTCCTGCATTTAGTAGCTCCATACATCATGATCCTTAATATTTTCATTAACAATTTAAACAAGAAGAACATCTTGGGGATTAATCTAAGGTGCACTGAAATAATTGAAAAAACACCTTCTCTCTGAAATTGATGCACTTTTTATGAGGTTCACAAGTAGACTCCTTAACTACCACACCACATACTCACTTGCTGTATATTTGCCTCCAAGCCAGCACTGAGGCAGTGGTTTAGCATCACTGTGATATCATCCGTAATGACAAGCTGGCAGATCTGCAGCCTTCCACTGGCACTCAGAGTGCAGGTCTCAAATGTCACAGCACGGGGAAACTAAATGAGGCAATTCTCAAGTACAGCTATGCTGAATCGTAGGAAATTAAAGAGAGCTTCACTTTCATTATAGACTTTCTCCACACTGAGGTTTAAACCTCTAATAGCAGAGTTACAGGCTGAGCCTGAAAAATTGTAATTTAATATGGTCATAACAACTGCAGTTTAGGTTACAGAAAAGCTGATTATAGCAACTTGGTTTAAACATGAAAATAAAACCACAGAGCTGCTCACATGGATGTCTTATGGGGTGAATAGATGAGTATAGCAAAACAACACAAGATGTAACAGGAAGAACAGTAGAATCAACAGAATATTTGGCTCAAGGCACAATTTAGCTCAATATATATATATATATATAGTACCTATAGCTCTATGTGTATATTCACATACCAAACACCAGAGAACTGGAGATCATAGTCTTGTTGTAAAGCATTCAGGCAAAGTAAATTACGCTGGTTTTATAATCACACCTTTCCAAAGGCTGATATCCTAATGGGACTTTGGAAGTGTCTGTCTATGTTTTAGACCTACAAAAAAAAAAAGCAAGTCCTTGTATGCTATCAATGTGTCTCATTTCCAGGTCCCACATAACCTGACATGCCTGTGGAAGGCCTGGTTTGGAAGCATGGATGTACACTGGATGATTTTGGCTGTGAATCTTTCCACCAAGTCACTCTCCAGTGCTCAGGCTGACATTCCAAACCACCAAGCATTTTTAAGCAGCTGCCCATTCCTTAATATTAATAGTAGTCAGAAAATATTTCTTGCTCCCTAGCTCCTAAGTTTCTTCCCAAAATTACTTCTGAGGTGCAGACTAGACAACATTCAGCTCTGCACTAATAAAAGCTCAATAACTTCTCTACTTCTGCTTTAACTGTTTGAGAAATAGGTGGGTTTTTTTTTAAATTTTATTTTTCAGAATTATTTTTTTTTGCCCCAGTACAGCTTAAAGTTAAAATTTAAAATGAATAAAACTTATGCACAGTAATTTCTGGATTGTTTTATCCTCACTGATTAAATATTTTTGCCTCTGTTGTGAGAGCTTTGCACACAAGGGTCTAACTATGCAGATTTTCTGTAAGAAAACATGAATCAGTTCTATAAAGACGGCAAAACTCTTGAAAACATTAAAAAAATAGTATCTTTCAAGTTTGTATGAACAACACAATGGCTCGTGATATGGCAAAGAAGTTGAATTGAAATAAATGGCAATATGCCATGCTTTGCTAATAAACTAAGTTGGTTTATTTAACATTCACATTAGACTTCACATGTTCAAAATATGAGTAAGGTAACTCTGCTAGAATTACAGTTAACAGATTTGGTCTCACCGTGTGCCCCTCTATGTGCCACAAAGACTGAGTTCACATTCCACTAAAGGCAGCAGAAGAGTTGTGCTGGTCATGTTTGGTGTAGAGAGTTTCCTTCCCACCCATCTCTGGTGATGAGAACAAGGATGGCTCAGCCAACACTGGAACACTGGAATCTCAGTTATAGGCCCTAGGGAGAAGTTTGACCCTTCCTTTCTGTGATACAGAGAAGTTTAGAAAAAGTACAGGATGGGAGTGCAAGAATAAACTATTCTCTTTAAACTATTGCTGTCGTAGCGAGACAAAGCTTTTATTAGATATCACTCAGTGGAGCTATGCACCAGGACAAAAACAATCAGAAAACATTTTTCTTACTTCAAAAAATTCATTGAATTAGCAACGCAAAGAAACTTTCCATTCAGAATGAGTTGATTTTTTTTTTTTTTTTTAAGATTAACTGTAACAAAAAACTTTTATCATCAAAAGAAAAAAAATTTACAAACTTCCCATAGCAGTTACTTCTACCCACGATTTTGCCACTTAGAGGAAAAACAGTGTTGGAAAATATTCCTGCAAAGGAAAGTACTTAGACACAGACTAGATTTAAAGTCAGTTGGTATATCTGGCTTGTCTTTGCTGGATTTATAGACTATGGAGCAGATTCATGGTTTGTGTAGATACTAAGTATGAAAATCTACTCAACCCTCTGCTTTATCCAGCAGGTGTAGTCAATGAAGTGGCCTCACAACATCTCAGCAAAAACTGTCATTCTACAGAACACACTTAAATTTATTATGTAAATTTATTACATACCACACTGCTTCACTGTTTATCCTCACTAAAATCTGTATTTTATCCTATTCTGGAGGCTTCTCTCTGTTCTGCAGTCATTTCTTTTGCCTGTCTAGACCACAAGGTGAGGTCATCATCATAACATCTGTTAAACTTGTTTGGGTTAGTGTCTCTAACTCAGTTCAGCTCCAGTAATGAGGCCAAGTCACACTTCCCAAGCATACTACAGGCAATAGATCTACTGTTAGAGGTAATATAGCTAGCATTTTGTCATAGGTTTATTATAGAATTATTTAGAAGCCATTTCAAGCTAATCTTGAAAATTTTTCATCTGGATATCTGTATTCACAAAAAAAAAAGTAGTATATTTGAGTGGCATGGAATTATTTATTTTATAGTACTGGTACAAATGTGGAAAAAAATTGTAATTTGAGGACACGTGTCAGAAGAAAAACTACATTTTGATATTTTGATTGACATTGAGTAAGGCCTTGCATATACCAGCCCATACCAGTGAGATGATGGGGAAGGGAAGGCACCACTTAGTGTGTGTGCTGTAAAGATACCAGTGTGGCCCCTCTGTGGCTCCAGTGTTTCAGGGCACCAGATTCATCACACTTGTTCAGCTTCATGTTAACAGAAGCAAAATAAACACAGAGAGGACTGCTCTTGTTACCTGCCTTCCAATGAACTGCATGACCATTCCAGTAATGATTGTTTATGTACATGTGTTGCAGAAGGTGAAAAAGTGAGGGCTTCTTTATCACACCTTGGAGTCCAACAAGTCAATTAACATCTTATTCTATGGAGAAATAAACCAACATTAAGTAAAACATTATTGCTAATTTATTCTGTCAATGTAGAATACTCTAATTCAAGAAGAACAGAATAATACCCATGAATATTACTGTCACTAGAAGAACATAAGTAAGGAAATAATAGACAATTTTTAAACAAAAAAGAACAGTAGCTTTTTTTGTTTTTCTCATTGTTCACAGTATTACATTTTTTAAAATTAAGGAGTTTTTAACTACATGAAGAAATGAGTAGCATTATTTGTTGAATTCCTTATAAATAATATTGAATAACAAGTAGCAGTATGTGTTGAATTTCTTATGAAGTTAATTTTTTTGAAGAACACTTTGCAGTCATTGCTGTTAGATGTATGATCTGCATGTCTGTAAGAAAACCTAGGCTTCATTTACTTCCATATCTTTGCCATCCAATTGTATTTAGTTTGACATCCCTCATACAAAACATTCTTATAAATAATGAAAAAAAGAAAAACTTCCATAATTTTTACCTGAAAGTTGAACAAAGCCTCCAAGTTTATCATCAGAAAGCAAAATGAATTTTGGACAGAAAACTGCCATATTGCTAGATGTTTGCACAAATATATTAGGTCTTCAGGGTTTTTTTAATCTGTATCTTCTTAAATATTATTTTGTTGACAATGGTGGAACTCTACTTTTTTAACAGAAGTTGCCTAATGACATTCTCAAGTAGTGTCAAATGTTCTTAGTGCAATTCACGCAGTGTTTTTCAGAGGACATGCTCAATTAGTCAACTGTTTCATGCTTGCTACAAAACACAGACTCTCCTAAGGGTTGGAGAGGGAGATGAGAATGATCACAGCAGCATGGCCTTTAATGAAAATAGAGCTACCTGGGAATTCCTTGTCTTGGCAGGAATGAAGTGCTAGTGCCAGTATAGGCAACTTGGTGTGTCATCTGCGTTTGTCTGAAACACTTGTGTCAGGGCAGCACAAAATCAGTTTGTTCCAGGGCCCCAGGGGATGGAGAGTAACGGTGCCTGGAGCTGAGGGACAGCAGATCTCTCTGCTGCACCGGTTCTCCTTAGCAAGACAAACCATGTTGCTCAGTGCTGAACTTTCTCCACAAAGGTCCGAGTAGGCATATTATTTGGCCAGCTCTGTATCTTTACAACCTTGCCCACTGTTTTATCCAACTTAGAAATTATTTCTATACCTTTTAGAACAGCTGGCGTGAAGAGAAAGTTCCCATTTCAGCCAGAATGTTGCAGGACCAAATTATTTTCATGTTTTCTCAAGGGTGGGAATATACACCGACCTCTCCATGTTGTCCCTGAAACACTATTTTCTTTATGCAAGTTTTGCATTTGAATTGCATAGAGAGTTGTGCATCCTTATTTAAAGAGCAGAAAATGTCCAGAGTGTACAAAGTCATCTGTTCATTTTTCTAACAAATCCTGTTAGTTCACTTCAAAATACCTTCATCTTCTTAAGCTACAATAATACCACTCCATTCTGAGAGCCCGCATGAACTGATATTTTTGAGAGGCTGATTTTCAGCTGGCAGAAAATGAATGAAACCAAGGAGAGGAAAAAAAAAAAAAAAAAAAAAGGTGACCTCAGGCCAGTGCTTGGGATATTAGTTCTGCCAATTGACTGCCATCCACTACTAGCAGATGTGTTATAAAAGGAGATTAATTAATTGCTAGCATGTTGCTTGGTGGCCAAAGCCATTTAAAGAATGGAGAATTGAGGCTTTTTAATAAAAGAATTTGCATATGGAAATTACATATTTCAATGTGGCGATATGTACTTTCAAACTGCTTAAAGGAAGGTTCGACTAAACTCCTGTTAGCAGGCATTAGCATAGCTCTATTTCATACACATCACAGATTTTCTTTTTTTTTCTTTAGTATTCTGTTTTACTCTGGTACTTTATTACTCACTGGTCATATTCCAGACAAGTTAGTTAAACTAAAACCTACATTTGGAAATTTCTGCTGTGGCTTTGTAATTGGAGGAGATAGAGGAGATGGGGAGACTGAGACAGGGCTTGTTTTTATATCATTATATTGAAACTACTACATCTAAAACCAAGTACTAATTCATACAGTAGTGCCTTTAAATATATTTACTTTAAGCCTTGAAATAAATGTTTCAAAACTAATTTATAGATTATGTTTATGCAAACATCTTTCATTTTAAGTTAACTGTATCAATGGCAATATTTTAAAAGCTTAAATGCAGACTTATTAAGGGCAGCAACTATTAGAACATTTTTTCTTGTATCAAACTCAGAAAGTGAGGATATTTCTAGAAACTGCATCTATGTGAATGTTTTCAATCACATACATGACAAATTTCTGTACAAATTTAATTTGCCTTGTATTTACAAATATGTATAGATAACATCTGTGTTCCTTCCTTCCCGAGTTAGGCTACTTGAAACATCATTGACTGCTATGGATGGCATGACAGCACCATTTGTACCATTTTTACAACAGCATGGGCTAAATCTTGAAATCTATTTACCCCAAAAGTCTTGTCGATATACAGAGGAGACTCACCTGGGGAAAAAAAAAAAAAACAAACCAAAAAAACAACAACAACAAAACCCCAAAACCCAACCTCTACCGATTTCTGATTTGTATGATTCTGGAATAACCTTAACATGCAACCATCCCCCACAGCTAGGTACTGAAACTCTCCTCTAAGTCCTGCTCCGTTCTCTTTAGTTGGGTTGTATATCTCGCAGAAAGAAAATATTCAATATTTAAGTGTAATGCAGAAAGAAAATATTCAATATTTAAGTGTAATGCAGAAAAACAGCAGGTCTGTTTTATAGCATTCCCGTCATGCGAAACATTCATATGTCTGATTTAATCAGGCAGGTTAGCCAAAGCCAGTGCTGCTGCAGTACACTTTTTTTTTTTCCAAACAAGCCTAAGATAACTCTAAACTCATTGCTAAAATGCACTGATCAAGTGTGATTATCTCACTTGCTAATCACTGCCAAATCCTCTTCTCCAGCTTCAACAAATGCAGTTTTCCCCACTCTGTATGTAAAGAAAGGTGCTGCAATGGTCATTCTCCCTACCTGTTGCTTTGATCATGGTCCTCCTCTGCTCATTCTCCATGATTTCAGACATATGCTATCTAGTCTCAAGCTTAGGGCCCTCAACTCCCCTAAAGTTAATCTTTCACTGAAGACTGCAATTGACTGGACTCTGGTCTCCATCACATAATTTTCAAGGAAGCACATTTATGCTTCTCCAAATGCTGTGTGAGACCTTCCTATAGGCATCCACAAAAAAAATCATCTTGTCTTCTGAAATGGCTTTTTGAACTTACCTGCAACTGTGGTGCCTACAGAAAGTGAATAGTATCTTGGCTATAAAGGCTGACTTATTTTCTGTTATTTCCTTGTTTATTAACTGTCTTTCTAAGTTTGTCTACTTGCTCCTCTTTTCTACCCATGGCATATTCAGCCTATATTGTCTGTCATGGAGAGCTTCGAGCCCACCTGAAAGGTGTAGCGAGAAGGCTGCAGGTAGATGTCAGGGCTGTTGCTGCAGGAGCATAAGCTGCCCTTCAGCAGGATTTACTGACTTGAGTTAATGATGCTGCTCCCTTCTGTCTTGGAGCTGGCTTGGATCTCAAAGGTGCGGAGTGTAGAGGAGCGTGTTCACTTTGACCTGTGAAGATCACAAACCCCAAGGCAAGGATCATCTTTTTTCCTCTGTTTACTTGTCACACTGGAGCTCTAAGATGCTACAACAGAACATAAAATAAATTAAAACAGTGCAATAATAATGGAAGCTAGTGCATGATTTATTTTTACTTTTTGTGAGAAACTGATGCCACAGATAAAGTTGTAAAGTTCATGATTTGCTTTCAAGTAATAAAAACTATTTTTTCAATATTTGCTCAATGTTTCATCTATTTGTTCAATAAATGGAACTTTGTTGTGTATTGATAAAATAATAAAACAATAAAAAAGAAAATAAAAATACTTATTAGATAGTCTTTGCTTGTAGCAGGTTCTTGTGACATTTTTGAACAACTTATTTTTGACAAAGGTTTGTATTTGTTGACACCTCTAAGACTGGCTAGGGAGTGGTAAAAGTCAAGGACTAGACATGACTAAAAATAGGCCTTTATTTTCACAGAGAAAATACTGGACAGTTTTCAGTTTTTGCTTGAAATGTTCTATGTCTGTAAGAAGATTTTTTTTTTTAAATAATGAAAGCTCAGTTTTCCAAAGATAAGAAATTAATTTCAGAAAAAATAAGATATTTGAATAGTCTGCCACTGAAGAACAGCTGTTTTGACCAGCCTGAACAAGGACCCTGGGTTGAGATAAGGAGAATTAACTAGTGGTAAAAAAAAAAAAAAAAAAGTGGTAGACACTTTTTGTAGTTGCCTTACCAGTT
>NW_008633906.1:0-202 GCF_000691845.1 Merops nubicus
CCGCCGCGGGCACCGGGCCGCTAAGGGGGGGAACGGAGTGACCTCGGCAGGGCTGCGCCGGCGCGGAGGTCCGAGGTAGCAGGGGAAAAGGCTGAGGTGTCCCTGAGGAAACAAATGGCTCAAGGAGACATGTCTCCTGGTGAAATCCCTGAGCGAAAATAACAGGGAGATTGGTTTGTGCGCCTTAAGAATTCGCTCCCGC
>NW_008633906.1:233-14679 GCF_000691845.1 Merops nubicus
GATTCCGCCTATACAGCAGTTCACATCTGGCTTCCTCACCCCCCCCCCTTGCGCTCGATGGAGAAAACTGCAGTTCCTTACTCGTATACCTCCCGGCCTAGCTCCTTGCCCTCTTCCCACCCTTGCCCTTCCCCGCGCCCCGTAGACGCTGCTGCCTCCTCTCACGGGACGGGGAACTCGGAGGCCCGGCAGGCCCAGGAGCAGGCGGCTGCGGCACCGACTGTTCGTTTTTATGGATTCTGCGGCAAGTTTTTAAAAGTAGAGTAGAAGGCGAAAGTCAGTCATGTCTAACAGACTGTTACATTTTATTACAGAAGCAAACACAGCAAGCCACAGATGTTGCTCTGTGCGGACAACTGGAATAAGATACCAGTGGCCAACCCTGCCGGCCTGAGGGGCACAAAATACGGTAAGGTATGGAAGAGTGTAGATAGATTTTTCAGAGGGGAGCATGAGATTGCATTTACAACTGTTGTTTATTTAGGAACCAGAGGCTTTCAAGACAGTAGGGTCTGTAGAAAGACTTTATAGTGCCTCCCCTTAATGATGCAGCTCAGGACAACATACAACATAGACATTTATCTCAACAAATGTCTACTGGTATAGTTGTCATCTGCAAGAGCTCTTTGTTTATCTCCATTAGTATGCACAGCATTTTGACTACTATATATCCAATAAAGAAAGTGTAGGCCCAACTGATAAAAAAAAATCTGGCAACTGTATACAGATGCATACAGGGCTCTTTCTCTGTGTGTTTACTCTTCCCTTGTGGTTTGACTGGAAAAATTTTCCTGCAAGTATGTTGTACCATGTGTATCTGTTCATCAAGTTAGGACTTTTCAGTCCAAAACTTGTTTATGATACAATACACAATACAGTTTTTCAGCTGAAGTTTTCAGTACCTTTTGGAGAAGAACCATTTTGTGTTAGGCCTGATTTCTTTTTAATGACTTCTAGTGTGATCTTGGGCCTTCATCTTCAGAATAATTTAGACATCTAAGCCCCATTTGTAGTCCAAAAGAAGGGTTCTTCACCTAGTGTGCAAAAAGCCAATCTACACACTGCATCGAGATGTTTGTGTTGTCTTCTGTTCTGCAGAATAGAGAGCCAGGCATCTAACAACAGCCAGCACCCCCACCATTGCAAGGCAAAAGCTATTTATAATAAGCATGAGACACTTGATTGGTCGGTCATATTTTCTTGTCCATCCTACAGCATACATATGTATGCTGTCTAATGACTAAAACATTTTAGGGAGATTTGGTACCCTAATTAGCAAGATCATTTTTACCTTAGGGGTGTGTACTTGAGTATTGTAATCATCCTTAGTTAACTTCAGGACACGCTCTTGATTCATCTTTGGTCCAGAATTTATATGTTTTATTATCTTGTATCTAAGTCAGCAACAGCAAAATAACACATAAGACACACTGTTTTGTTTCAGGTCCTGTTCCAGGTTGGTACTGCCTCTGATGCCTCAACCTGTTTCAGCTGAAACTCTTGATAAATATTTAGCCTTGTTCTTTTGACACCACATTAATGTGTCTTAAGTTCTTTTTGAGGAGGTACGCTGTGGCTTCTCTGTGCCTTCTCCTCTTACCTCTAAAATAAGGGTAACAACTCTTTTATGCCTCTTAGAACTCTTAAGTGAAAGTTAGATTTATGGTGTGCTGAGCTCCTGTTGAGTAGTATAGACAAAAATTATAAAGCCAGTATATAAAATCTGGGTTAAATGCCTCAGGTCTTTTCAGACAGCTCACAGAAAGAAGCTGAGATTCAAATATTCCGATTTTTCTCTGAATGAAGTGGAAAACATGACCTCTATCAAGTGTCAGATTCCTTTGTGTTCCTGTGAGTATGCTTGTATGTTTTAGGTAGTAGATGTTGAGCAGTAGCCATAGTAAAGGGCAATGATTTTGCCTGGTTTGTATCTAGGTTCATTTTCACGTGGTCATTTGGATTACAAATGTCAGAATCTGTTACAGCAAAAAGCAAATCAAATTAATATGAATTATCTCTTTTCCAGAGTGTACCCCACTCCTTTCCCTTGTCCTTCAATACGCATCCTTCACTTATTTCACAGCTGTTTCCCATTCTCCATATACTGTCTTAGTTGTCTCTTTGGTAAAAGATAGACAGAAAGGCTTTTTAGAGTGTAGAACAGAGTAGTGGCAAGTTTTGCCAGGGTTATCACCGTATACTTCCTATACTGTTTTACAACTTATGTTAGTTTACTATTTTACAGAAGACTCTATGGGCTTTTAGGCTAGAACAGGACTGTAGCAGTCTTTGAATAGGTGTTTTGGATTTTGTTTTAGGGTTTGTTTGGGTTTTGGGGTTTGTTATTTTGTGAAATAAGAAAATGCTTACAAAAAAAACCAAGAACATAGCCTCTTTGTGTGATCTCAGTGACTTCCATACCTGACTTCATAATATATTTTATGCTATGTTGATAATATAGTCCTATGTTTATCTTCTGCATTAAGTTCTTGTTGGTCTTTCACCCTGAGAAAAATCTATACACAAAACATGAAACTGTTGAGCAGAGTCAACTGACTTTTGGAATTAACAAAATTTTTGTAGTATATCTGATTTCAGGAGATAGTTCTTTCATCGATCCCATCATTGATTTAGCATTGTACCAAATGGTTCTTTCAACAGCAGCTTTCACAAACTGGCTGCAAATTGGGCTATACTTTTGCCTGTTGGTGTTGATCATAAATAATAGAGTGGGAGATACAGTTCTGGGTATCCACGCATTGCTTAGTATGTTTGGCATATTGCTTTGAAGTACTTCTGGAAGTGGGCGCAGGAAATACGGTGTTTTGAAAGAAGCTCAGGCTATGTAAGATTACTGCAGGGAGACAGTTTATAGGTTCAGTGCCCACAGAGTAAGATCAGTGGTCCTAAGTCCAAGTGTTCAGTATGGAAGGGCTGCCAGTATTCATTAGCCAGTGTGAGGAGAACCAAACATCCTAAATACCATAGCATTTCCCATGTAATACAGGAAACAGTGTCTATCCTACAACCTACATACAGGAAATGGTCCCCCACATTGTCATGGGAAGTGCCATGTTGGACCCACATGCTGTACAGCATTGTCATGGGAAGGAGGCTGTTGTGCCATGTTGGACCCACATGCTGTACACACAGTGCAGTCCCCGTGTGCAGGGCTCAGGTCACTGGTCTGAGGCTATGGATGCCTCCAACCCTAGTATACTGCCTAGGGACTCCAAGATGCTGGTGACTGCACTAAGCATGAATTCTGTTCCTCAAGATTCTTGGTGATCTTTTCTCTTATTTCCATAATTTCCCAATTTTGTTCTGTTCCTATCAATAGGGTATTTTTCTATGAGAATTATGCAGAATTTGGAATTATTGACATTGTTCCCTGCAATTAGAAGAAAATGCCATTTTTGAAACTATAACTCTACAGCATGCAACATTCTTTTCCTCTTTCACTGCTTTGTGTCTTGCATAACAAGACTTCTCCACTCCTCATCTTGGCCTCTTTTGTTTAGAACAATCAAAAATGTCAGGCTTGATCTTCTGTCATTGTTGCTGGAGGATTTCTAATTGTAGAGGAGAACTGTCTCAAGAGATCTGTATATTGATTTCAAACACTTTAGAAACAGGGGTTGAACCTGTAACATTTTTAATTACTGTTTTGTTTATTTTATGAGGTATCTAAACAAGGACTAACTCTACAGGCTGTATTAGTATTGGACAGTACGCACTTTGCATTTAAATGTTATTTATAATTAATGCTTTATTTTTTAAAAATCTGCAACAAATAATATTCATTAAACTAAGTATTTTTAAATTTAATACCCATTTTTCATCTAACTTAAATGTACAGCACTCCCTCTGTCATCCTATTTTTTAACAGAGGCCTTCATGCCAGAAGTTGTCTTTTTTATCTGCGTATCATTTCAGAGACGACAAATAAATTTAGCCTGCGTTTATTGTCTGTCATATTATGTTCCTGTTGTGGCAGCGTCTGGATGACTCAACTCATTCCGAAGATTAGCTTTATCATAAAAATAACTAACTGGTTGTGCGAGTAGACCGAGTTTGAAGCTGTCACCCGAACGTTGCCGTTGCTGCTCTCGGTGCCCAGGTCCGGCTGCGCGGGCAGGTGTTGGAGTGCCCTCTCCTGGGCGGATCGGGGTGGGTTGGCTCGCTCCGCACACACGGATCCCGCTGTTGGGGAGCCCTTCGCCCATCACGAAATCAGTCTGCAGCAGAAAAGCTGCTGGTCGGGCACTGCCACATCAGTATTGGAAGTTTAGGGTAGAAAGAATCTTTCCAGATTTTGCAGTGGCATAAGGAGGGGACTATCAAAAACAGTGTGGCCAGCAGGAGTAGGGAAGTGATTGTGCCCCTGGACGCAGCACTAGTGAGGCCACAGCTTTAGTACTGGGTTCAGTTTTGGGCACCACAGTATAAGAAAGACATTGAGGTGCTGGAGTGGGTCCAGAAAAGGGCAACGAAGCTGGTGAAGGGTCTGAGTAGCATGTCTTATTAGGAGCAGCTGAAGGAACTGGGTTTGTTTAGTCTGCAGAAGAGGAGGCTGAGGGGAGACCTTATTGCACTCTACAGCTACCTGAAAGGAGGTTGGAGTGAGCTGGGTGTTGGTCGCTTCTCCCAAGTAACTAGTAATAGAACAAGAGGAAATAGGCTTAAGTTGCACCAGAGGAGGTTTAGTTTGGGTATTAGGAAGATTTTCGTTACTGAAAGAGTGGTGAAGCATTGGAACAGGCTGCCCAGGGAGATGGTGGAGTCACCATCCCTGGAGGTGTTCAAAAACTGTGTAGGCGTGCTACTTCAGGACATGGCTTAGCAGTCATGATAGTGCTGGGTTGATGGTTGCACTTGATGATCTCAGAGGTCTTTTCCAACCCTAATGATTCTATGATGCTGTGATCATGATCCTCTGTGAAAACAGCAGAGTGTCAGAGCAGGGGTGCAGGACCAGAGGACAGTGGTAGGAAATGCTAGACTCAGTTTGGTCGATATTCTGTGCAACCACAGCAGAAAAATGTGAAGTACCACGAGCGCTGATGTTAAGGGGTGGGGGGAGAGAGGTGGAACAAAACCAAAACAACACATTTGGACTGAGGGAAGATATTCAGGGCTATAAAATGCTATCATCTGGCTAAACAGCATTCTTTCCATTCACCCTCCCCCCTTTTTTTTGGTTATAATTAAAATGTTGAATGTTATCAGCAACTGCTACATCCCGAGGAACTCAAAGGAATAAGAAAAGTCAAACTGCACTGGATTAAAAGCAGAGAATTTATGCATACTTAAGTTTTATTTAGGAAAACAAAAAATCCTGCAGAAACGTGAAAGATGTTTATACTATTCTGTCCCATCATTTTGATGGTAGAAGTAGCTAACAAACTACAACAAAGGACATAAATCACAACAGACTCTAGCGTTTTCTGCTCTGTCAAGGATTAGTACATAATTAGTAAGGTAAATTAAAAAACTTTCAAAAAGAAATGTTGCCAAGGGAAAACATGGCTACATTTTAAAGATTTAAACATCTTATGATTTCTGAACATGTATACACCAAAACTGCTACTGCCTTGTCCAGTCTTTTCTGGAAAGGTCTTGGGGAAGAACTTATAGGGGTTCTGCAGGCAGAAGTGCGTAGAACAGTAGAAATTATTCAGTGTCCCTGATAAAGAGAGGAGGTCACTCATGATGTCTACACTTCCCAAACTGAATGTCACATGTCAGTAGCAGCTTAAATATATATGCTTGAAAAGGCAGGGGGTGTTCTAACTAAACATCAGAGTCATCTGAAGTAATTCAGTTTGAATTCATATGATGCAATTCAGCTGACTTCGTGGAGTTAGATCAGAAATTAATTCAGCTATTGATTCCACCACAATATATGGCTTAAACAAGATTTAGCAAAGTTTTCATTAAATAATGCATGTGAATAATTTTTTGGCAGTTTAATAATAACACCCTATTGTTCTTCACTTGTTAATGGCTTGTATTAGAAATTGACAGGACACTCTGGAGTTTTAATTAATTTGGTGGCCTGGTAAAAGCTTCTAAATTAATGTTACATCTGAACCTGATGTTTTTGGTAGGAAAACCTAAATACAAACAGCCCCAATGCTTTTAAGTCTGTTAGCAAAATTACTGGATCCTTAAACCTCTTCTTTGTGGAGAAGTGATTTTTGACTGGTGGTACACACACCTCAGGGTCTAGGGACTGTTTCTCATGGGTTCATAAAAGAAAGGAAAAAAAAAAAAAAAGCTTAACGAGCTGGCATCTACCTTGGGAGACTGACAAGTTGGTTACAGGGAACTAAAAGCATTTCTTTTATTTTAATTATTATTAGTTTTACAAGTATTAAAGTTATAAGGGAAGAGAAGATTTGGCCAATAATGTAACTCTTATAGTCACCATGCTACATTGCTGGTATGTTTTCCATTCAGAAGCATTTTCTACACTGACTGAAATATTTGTACCATTTTAGGCATTTTTGTACTACCAGCTATTAATGTAAGAACTTATAGTACATAAACAAAGTTTCATAGATTTGATAAATTAAATATGGCAGTCTTCATAGATAGTTACAAAGGGGACTTAGAGCTACCTTAGAAGGGCAGCTGGCTAGCTTCTTCTGGCCAGCTGGCCATCATTTTCTCCTCACGTCCTTAGGATTTCTGACTGAGTAACAATTCCTGCTCTTTTAATGACTATAGGGGCTGAAATCAGATTCAGGCCGATACTCAGAAAAACTCCATTTCATAAATGTCATCACGACTGAAATATATAGGACCTTGAAGCTGGAAACTTGAATGCGTTGTTCCATGCAGTGGTAGTAGCTAGGGAAGTACCTAAATGCAGGAAAAAGTTTAGAGAAGATAAAATGGCATTAATATTTTGGAATGATTGTTTAGGGGCTGACGTTCAAGTCTCTCATTAGGAGAGTTGAGTTTAGAATTAGAACTGGAACAGCAAATTATCTTGAAGCATTAATTGAATGAATGTGGGAATCCAGAATAAATTAAAAATAAGACACTTTCTGTTAGAGGAAAAGTAAATGTAGTCATAGCATTATTGCACAGCACTGGTAGTGGTCTTTAATTGAGAAAACATTTTCCTATTCCTGACAGTGTAAGCTTGTTGGGTACAAAATGGTCCAACTGACAGCATGTAGATCGAATTTGGGTCTCCAGGATGCTTCCAACTGGTTCCCTGCCTTGTCCTTTGAGGAGACAGGCAACACTTTTTTAGGGAGTATGTGTTGCAAACTGTCCTCCTACATCACTGCTGTGTCTTCTTGGGAGAAAAGGATGAGAGCAGACACCTTTTCCTCTTCCTGCATGTAACCTGAGACATAACGCAGGCTACAGAGAGGACCCACCTGCTGCAGGCAACAGTGCTTATGGTCCCAACTCAAAAAAAGTTTCCAGCTGTGAAAGAATACAGATTAAAGATACATGAATAATCACAGCACAATACAAGCATATATGCAGTAAAATCATAAATCTACTTCAAGCCAACCAACAGCGAGAACATATTCCAGTATGCTTTACATCATCAACTGTTAAGAATCCCTTCAATGGTGTCTGTTTTGTGAAGCACAGGACTTTTTAGGGCTCCTGAAAGGCACGAAAATATCCTTCCTTTTAATAAAAAAGAAATCTGAGTCCTTGAATTCAGCTATTATTTTTTGATCGAGGAATTTCAGGTTTCTGAGGCTTTTTGAAGATTCTAACTAGAATTTTAATTTATTTCTAAGGATGACCATCTTGCTAAAATACTGTCATATAATCTGTCATGATGGACACCAAATCTACAACTGATGGAAGTCTTTTGGAACTGTCTGCAATAAAAATTTACAAAATAGTGAAGTTTGTCAAAGACCATCCATAAAGAGCTCAGCCATGACAGATGGGTAATTTATCAAGCTGTATTGCTGTTGATACCATCCTAAAATATCGGCATTTTGGAAACCAGAATAATTTTGTATGAGGAAAAAAAAACCAAAAACCCTACCTTTTCAATTGCTCTTACTACAGTAGAATAATAATTTAGGGCTAAATCATTAGGTTTAAATCATTGTTCATTGTTTTGACTACAGTCGTGTAAAAAATTAATTGAACTGCATTTGAAGTCATAGAAATCAGTAAAGACCAGTTCAAGAATACAAATTAAGACAGATTGTTTTTGTTTTCCTAACCTGATTGTCTCCAGTTTGGCCACGTGGCTCGCAAGAACATAGGAACTGGCAAGTTATTACAAGAGAACATTGACAATAAAGTCAGGTTAAACAAACAAGGCTCATAACATGCTGTTTCCTAAAACACAGCAGAAGTAAACAACTCTTTGGTCTTTGGATCCCCGTCAGGCACACAGTGTTTCACAGAAGAGTATCTAGAAAATCGCTGCTGTTCTATGTGTGTGTCTTTTCAGTAGTAGCATATGCCTTTGCGTAGGTAAAAGATCTAGTTTAGACGTAAGGAGTTTCTTGTCTTGTACTTTTTTCTCAAATGAGGGATGGAAATTATAGCAGTTTCAGTGAAGTATAGTCCATCTCATAAAATTCCTTGTAACAGCTTTCCCATCTTCCTGACAGAGTGCAAAAAGTTCATATGGTAAATTGGAAGCTGTCACCTTTTAAAAGGCAGTATTCTAGACTGACTTTCTTTCCCCAGTCGGAGGTTAGTTGTGCTGGGAGATACTCATGCTGTACGATTGTCTCTCAGGATTTTGCAGATCCTAACACATAGTCCTAGAAATTTGTGACATTATGCTCTGGGTCCCTTCCCCAAACATACAACAGATATAAAAGCTGTTAACAGTGAATAGTGTATATATGTGTCTTCCTGCACAGGTATTTCTAGGTGACTTACTATCCCTGAATTTTAATATCACCCATGGCAAATAATTTTACTGCCACTGAAATTGTGGTTAAAGTGCTCTGCAAATGTACATCCTCCTGGACTCCCTCTTGAGCGGCACAGTATCACAGAGCTACAGCACAGTCGAGATTGGGAGGGACCTATCAAGATCATCTAGTCTAACCCCATGTTAAAGCTAGTTCAGCCAGAGCAGGCTGCCCAGCAGGACCCTGTCTGATTGGGTTTTGAATAGCTCTAAGGATGAGACAGCCTTTCTGGGCAACCTCTGCCAGTGTTCAACCACCATCAGAGTAAAGAAATTCTGATGTTCAGCTGGAATGTCACATCCTTGGCACAAACTTGCCCTGGCACTGGGCACCACTGAGAAGTCTAGCTCACTCAGCAGTTTCTTTACAAAGGAGCTGGACTTCTGCTATAATATGGCACTGACTTCAAATATTTTAATATTTTTCCCCAATAATTGCCTCCAATTTTAGAGACAACGTCTACATCCAATTTTGACCTTAGTAGCCTAACACAAAGTAACCACAAGAAACCATTTAAACACTGAAAGTGTAAATTGACACTCTTGAATGTGGAAATGGTTTCCTGTGATCTGTGCAGTGTTTTTGCAAAATTTGTAAACTGTGAAGTGTTAGCTGAGTACTACATAATTCTTTTTTTTTTTCCTGACCCAACAGTGTCACCAAGTTCTGTAAACCCTAATTTTCTTTCTTATACCAAACCACTTGTAGGGTTTACAACTCTTGTTCAACAGGTTTGACACACTGCAGCAAACATCCAGCTACATCACACCACATCCTCAAACAGCAAATGTCCACAAGCTAAATCCCTTGAACTATGTTTCCAGAGATCTTGGCCAACTGAGAAAGCAGTCATGTCTAGTTCACTTGGCAATACTCATGTTCTAAGATCCAAAATTAAAATCATGGTTGAATGTGCTACAGAAACCAGCGTATCACTTACAGTGATAACAGATCAGATTCTTTTCCAACAATTTGATTTATTTCTCTGTAGTTCTCACAGAGATGTTGCCATGTTTTGTGTGATAGAATACTGATCTCCAAGGACTGACTGGCAGTTAGGCCTTTTGATACACCTCCTCAGCAATGTGTGAAATGTCTTCTCTCTTTTCTCTCTTTGTTCTTGGTAAGTAGTGCCTTGGCTTTTCTGTGGACAATTACTCTTAAATTTCAGCCATGTCCTGAGTGCTTAATACTAACTGCAAAACTGCACATATCCATTTCAGACCAGAGTAATTCCCAGTTTCTGACCAGAAAAGTTTAACTCTTTGCTGCTTCTTAGATGTAGTAAAGTATTAAAAAAAAAAAATCCTTTAGGATCCTATTTTCATTTCCATCTCTCACATTTTATTCTGCACTAACATTCATCAAATCTCCTGGCTTGCATTCTTTGCCTGCGGTTCATCTATTACATATGGCTTCTTCTATTAGAAATTCACCTGGAAAATGAACAGGGATTCATTTTTATTTCATGTCTGTGCGAACTATAACAGTTAAGGGCTCTGACTCATATTCAGAGGTACTTTCAGATTGAATGCTGAAATGGCTCTGAACATAGAGAGGGTGGCATGAGATGTGTTTTTCCGGAGTGGCAGCAATTTTCAGATGGATATAGATAACAATGTTAGCTGCTGGTAAGTTTATGGCTGCAGATAGCTTATAGTTGTGAACTTCAGTTGCTTAAGAAGCAGTTCGCACTGTTTCTCATATTTTCTTTGCAAGAAAGCCACTGCAATTGTGCAGCTGCTCTTATGGTTTCTGCCCCAGAGGAAAAACAATTTGTTAAGGTTATACCAGTGTTGGTTCACTTAGACCACATTTACTGAGGGGATTTCCCAAAGTATTTGCAAAATATGTCTCTGACACTGATTGCATAATTTTTAATCACAATGAAATTTAGCAGACCTTTGTCTCATTAACTTTTGTGGTTACTGAGAACTTACTGTTCTAATTCTACAGATCCATTTCAGCCTGGTTCATACAGTCTGTCTTTACCAGCCTGTGTTATCTTTAACGGGTCGGTGGTTCAGATATTAATCCTCTATTTTTAAATGTTTTGTCAAGCCTCATCTTTTAAGTGTCCCAGCTGACCTGCTTGTATTTCGTATTTTAAGTTACTAATTGATATTCTAGTTAAGTGTAAAATAATCCTTGTTATTCCCTCCACTTCAGATTTCCTTCCTTCATTTCCTAGTTTGTAAAACTTTGTTGGGCAGCTGTGATCTGGCAGCACTGCAGCCATCCTTTGTGATCATTTCCCCTGGGCTGTGGCTAATTTGTCTCAAGGTTTGTGTTGTGCATGTTGATGCTTCAGGAGCATGAAAGCCCTCTATAGATACCCTGGCAATTTCAGTGGAGTTTCTTCTTTTCACCAAGCTGTATTTTTTCTATGAGTCTTGACAGCTTAGGTTATGATTGGATGTTCATTAAGCTTGACAGAAAATTGGGCAGTATGCATTTGGTTCAGTGGTGATCACATGACTAAATTTTTGTTATATTAACCTACGTACACAATGTAGTCGTTGTGCCAGCTAATTCGCAGGCTTGCTGCCTAGTATCCCAAAGTGCTTTGCAATTCCCCAGTGCTTTGGGAAATGCCAGCTCAGCTGAATTCGAGGAATGTTTGTGAGCAACTTTTCTAAGGACTTGGCTTCTTTTTCCAAAACTAGATCTCTCTTTCCAAAAACTGAGGGCTACTGCCAAAAGGCAGTTCCCACCTTACTACTGCAAGGGTACTTTATAGTCTTTTCCTTTCTACTTCCTGGATGCCATTTTCAGACTATGCTGCAGACATCTTCCAAGCAGCAATTCAGTGTCAAAATCTGCAGTGGAGTTTCATGTAGATTCCTTCTGGGAATAGCATTATCCACTCCTTATGGACTGCATACAAGAGAAGAGGGTGCAGGGAGAAAATGACATTAAGAATTTTTGTGCCATTTCAAGGTAACTTTTCAAAACTGATGAAACTACGTGAATTGCAGATGAAGAATTTCCACCCCACAAAGTATCTGGATGTGAGTGATACAATGCCTAGTGGCATGAGTGACGCAGCAAAGATGAGAAGAATATCAGCAGAAAGAGAATATCAGAGCAGGAAAAGTAGTTTTCTTGGGTGTCTGTAAACAATCTCATACGTTAGTTGGCAAGTTAGATAGATCATCAGCGTGACTCCTGCTTTTCTGTTGCAAATCAGGGTAGAAAAGCTGAAAGCTAGCACAATGATGGGGAATGTGACATCTGCCTGTTGCTTTACAAAGTTCCCAATCCACTCTACTTTCAGATGATGGATGTAGAGAATGCCATAGTAAGTTTTGCTCAGCTCTCACCCTCCTCCATTGTACAGGGTTACTGGTGGCAGGAACATCTTCTACCCTTGAAGCAGAACTGTTTTCATACTTTTAGCTTGGCATTGGGCAGCACAATTTTAGTGTGCCAAAATCAATGGATTTACTATTCTATCCTTTCTACTAGCTGATCTTGAATGCATCTCATGCCTTTGTTCAAAAAGTAGCCTAAGTCATCACTGTTTTCATCATAGTTTGACTGCCAGAAAGGAGACTTCAGAGAGTCTGAAAACAGCCTCCACATCAGGATCTTGTTTTACTGCTGTATCGTGCACTCAGATTGTGAGTGTGAGTAGGAGCAGTTGGCTGAAACCTGGGAGTAGGAAGGTGAGATAGAATCAGTGCCTACTATGGCTGGTTGATATGGGTTCATTGGCCCATGGGAACCAAGAGGGCCAAATTCTGAAGGATGCTCTGGCAGAACGTTTTAGGCAAATTACCTATCTGTTTTTCTGCTTATATACATGTACTTGCTGATTTGAAAGCAATAAACTTATGCAGTGTTTCTCTTGTTCCTGGTGTCTACTTTCTATAGTTCCTATTGCTTTCCCCTCTTCATGACAGCTCATAGTGTGAAGTTTGGTCCATGAGGATCACCCATTCACAAATCCATCCTTCATTAGGCCCATCAGCTTCCCGTATTTCCAAGAATGGTTGCCATCGCTCTCCTCTCTTGTTTGAGCAAGGACTAATGTTACGCTGTCTATTTTGGGGATTTCTGGATCTCACCTTTGTTTTCTAGAACAATGACTAGCCCTGTTTGCTAGGTGTGGGAGACAGATAGGAAAGTCTGCTTAATGTGTTGGGAAGCTGTCTCTGCTTGCTTCTAGTATGGCCTGTTCCCTTATGAAGGGTTAGGAGGATGGTGGAGAGAGAGGTGGGAGGAAGGATGCAGCTAACAATTGATCATTCTGCTTATGACCATACTCTGACACTTGTCCTGGATAGGTTTGTGTTTCACCAGGACAGCCAAAATATACTTCAAGCCAAGCGAACGTTAATGTCGCTGATGTTCATGGTTCCTGTTGCATTCTGAACTCCTGGACAGGCTGTCAAGAAACCTGTTCTCTCAGAATACATTGTAGGGATGTAGTTTCATATTTCCAAATTAAAATTTTAGCACCCTTAGTACCTTACTAGAGGTTCGGTTCCCTGGATTGGGGAAGACAAGATGACTTGAGCTCTGCATCTTATTCCTTTTTTGTATGTTGGCCTGGCCTTTTGCCAGTGGCTTCATTCACTTTTCAGTATTGCCACTGTTTAGCTGGGTGCTAACACAAGAGAAAGGGCTAAAACATGGGGAAAGAGAGGTGAGATTCACAGCAAGTCAGGGCTGTGTAGCATGGCTGGACAAAGGTAGCCTGCCTGCTGCCTCTCGGGAAGCAGGATGGTTATGCCCAGGGCCAGCCCTAAATGAGCAGAGTTAGCCTACCCGTGTGTCTTACAGGGAGCGATGGCTCTGCACACCAACGACAGCTGGACTTGCAAGGCTGCCAGCTGGCAATGCACCTGAGACTTGGCAGAGTAGTGCAGGCTTAACACCCAAGGCTAGAAAAAAACTTTCAGACAAAAAAAACTGTAGCCATGAAAGGAGGTTTGAAAGCCCCATGACAACAGCAAAGAATGATGAGAACAGCTAAGCTTGTGACCCATATGTGGGCCATATCTGACTGTCGGAGGCACTGGTGCCATGAGGAGTTACTGACTTGTGAGAACTTGCAGCTTCCATCCAACCTTCCCTTCTCACTGTAATTGTAGCATCATCCTTGTTTTCCTGGCTTGGAGGAGGCAAGCCACCCTTGGAAACGTTGGAGGACAAGATTTTCTTCCCTGTATAATCGCCACTGGGTTATGGCATCGCATCACTATCCCCAGGACAGGATGTAGTTCATCTTTTCATGTGGGAGCATGACACCCCAGCTCCTTGACTAGGCACAGGTAAACCCAACTAGCTGATGTGACAAACCACAGTCTGAAATTTTCCTTTCTAACTTCATTTCACGGCATCTAAATGCATATTTTGAGGGACTCTTGAGCTACTGAGAAGCCCTGTGAATTATGAGCTCAGGTGAGGAGCCACGCTGTGGTTCCCTCACGCCTTGGTGGTGCCAGCTGGGGCCCGGCCACCACAGCGCCCGTGTTTCGGAGGGGCGCGGCGCGGTGGGGGCTCAGGCGGGCCCG
>NW_008633907.1:0-210 GCF_000691845.1 Merops nubicus
CCCCCGGGCAGCTCCAGGGGACCCCACGTGCTGTCCATGGCCTGTGTCCCCCAGCCCACGGCCACCTCCCTGCTCTGCTGCTCCCAGGAGTTCCTGCCCAACCTGCAGCTCCCAGGTGTGGGGTCTGTGGCCACAGCCGTGGTGTGATGGGGAGCAGGGGGAGCTCAGGGCTCAGCTGCTCGGGTTCCCTGGCTCAGGTCTGAGGTGTGG
>NW_008633908.1:0-249 GCF_000691845.1 Merops nubicus
TCCGGGCTGTCTCGCCGGGCTCTCATCCTCCCCTTCCTTTTATCTGCCCCGACCTGGGGCTGGGAGGGGGGTTTATCAGAGGGGAGAGGGGGGGTTATCAACCCTTCACAGGAGCCACTTCCCAGCCCCTGAGGGCTCGGGGTGGTTTCCACCTGGCTCCTTTCCAGGCTCTGGGGGCACCTCGGGGGGGGTTCGTGCTGCCCGCCCCGCCGTGGGGCCACTACCTGGGATGCCGTGAGGGGGATGGGC
>NW_008633908.1:684-1632 GCF_000691845.1 Merops nubicus
CACAGCCCCAGCCTGTGCTGTGGGGTGAAGGTGCCACCCCAGGCAGGGGCTTGGGCAGGACTAGAGCCCCCATCCCAGTTTTGCTGCCATCCAGACTGGAATGAGGAGGAGCAGAGGAGGCCAGAGGTTCAGCCTGCAGCACAGCAAAGGGATTTAGCTGGTGGAAAGTGGACGTGGTGACTCCAGAGCTGGGATCCCCTCGGATCCCACCTCCCCCCACAGCTCCATCCCCCCTCCCTCTGCCCCAGGAAATGCCATTTCTTGTGACACACAGTGATGCCACCTCTTCAAGGGCATCACCAGGCTCCTCCTGCAGCTCTTGGGGTTTCATCTGGGGCTTGATGACTCAAATTCCACCACGTGCCACAGTCTGACTCCAGTTCTGCCCCATTTTAAACCCCAATTTCGTGGGGCAAGTGCAGTTTCGTTGCCTCTGATGGGGCTGGAGCAGCTTTGGGGTGTTTTGGGGAGAGGCAACACTCCATTCCACCAAGAAACACCCCAGGAGGAAACAGGGAGAGCTGTGGTGTGGAGCAAAAAGGTTTGATTTTGGGGGTCCCTGCATCACAGGGCTGGTTTGGGGACCCCCCCCTTGGGCTGCCTGTCACTTGGTTGTGCTGCTTGTCCTGTGCCACAGAACTTCTGGTGCCTCCTCCTCGTGGGGCTGGGAAGCTGATGTCAGCCTGGTGAGCTGCTGACAGCTCAGCCTCCTCTTCCTCTTCCTCTTCAGCCACAGGGCTGGCCCAGGGAACCCACCTGTGGGTTTGTGTCGGGGTTTGTTGGTCGTTTTCCCCCCAGATCCCCCCTAAAAATGACCCTGGAGTCTTGTTTCTCCTCTGCTCAGGTCAGCTGGGGTGGGTCTAAGGCTGAGACCCTCAGGCTGAGACCCTCGGGGGCTTTGGTGTCTTGGGGGGAGCCCAGCAAACATCTCCCCCTGCTCTGGGGGGG
>NW_008633909.1:0-266 GCF_000691845.1 Merops nubicus
TCCCTTCCTCCTTCCAAGCTTAACCTTTGGCTTGGCCGGTCTTCGGGCGCTCAGAGAACGCAGCTTTGCCACGGCCAAGGCTCCCTTCCTAGGGCAGGAGGAAACACGAACTGGCTGGCAAATCGGTACCAGATGGAGAGGGGTTCCCTTTTAATTTCGTGGCAACGTGCAGAAACATTAAGAAGCCAGCAGCTACAGGCAGAAGAAAGGCTGGGCCACGGCTGCGGGCCGGGGCACATCAGCCCGTCCACTTACCAGTGAAGACT
>NW_008633910.1:0-252 GCF_000691845.1 Merops nubicus
CGTGGGGCGGACTCACGCAGAGCTGGGGGCTCATGAGGGCCGTGACCTTCAGCTGCATCATGGGCCGGGGGCCGGTGGCGGCCGCCAGCCCCACACATCTCAGCGCCGCCCCACGGCTGGCCTCGAAGGGACCCTCCCTGCCCCAGAGATTGACCCAGAGGGGCTCAAATCCCAGCCCCAGACCCATAGATTGACCCATAGAGGCTCAAATTCCAGTCTCAGACCCATAGATTGACCCATAGAGACCCAAAA
>NW_008633910.1:713-1848 GCF_000691845.1 Merops nubicus
GAGATTGACCCATAGATTGACCCAGAGAGGCCCAAACCCCAGTTCCAGACCCATAGATTGACCCACAGAAACCCAGAACCCAGTTCCAGACCCATAGATTGACCCATAGAGGCCTAAAAGTCAACTCCTGCCCCATAGATTGACCCATAGAAACAGAGAACCCAGTTTCAGACCCAGAGATTGACCCAGAGAGGCTCAAAACCCATTTCCAGACCCATAGATTGACCCATAGAGACCCAAAACCTGGCCCTGGACCCATAGATTGACCCATAGAGGCATAGAAGCTCAAATCCCAGTCTCAGACCCATAGATTGACCCATAGATTGACCCAGAGAGACCCAAATCCCAGCTCCAGACCCATAGATTGACCCATAGAAGCTCAAATCCCAGTCTCAGACCCATAGATTGACCCATAGATTGACCCAGAGAGACCCAAATCCCAGCTCCAGACCCATAGATTGACCCATAGAAGCTCAAATCCCAGTCTCAGACCCATAGATTGACCCATAGATTGACCCAGAGAGACCCAAATCCCAGCTCCAGACCCATAGATTGACCCATAGAAGCTCAAATCCCAGTCTCAGACCCATAGATTGACCCATAGATTGACCCAGAGAGACCCAAATCCCAGCTCCAGACCCATAGATTGACCCATAGAAGCTCAAATCCCAGTCTCAGACCCATAGATTGACCCATAGATTGACCCAGAGAGACCCAAATCCCAGCTCCAGACCCATAGATTGACCCATAGAAGCTCAAATCCCAGTCTCAGACCCATAGATTGACCCATAGATTGACCCAGAGAGACCCAAATCCCAGCTCCAGACCCATAGATTGACCCATAGAAGCTCAAATCCCAGTCTCAGACCCATAGATTGACCCATAGATTGACCCAGAGAGACCCAAATCCCAGCTCCAGACCCATAGATTGACCCATAGAAGCTCAAATCCCAGTCTCAGACCCATAGATTGACCCATAGATTGACCCAGAGAGACCCAAATCCCAGCTCCAGACCCATAGATTGACCCATAGAAGCTCAAATCCCAGTCTCAGACCCATAGATTGACCCATAGATTGACCCAGAGAGACCCAAATCCCAGCTCTAGCCCCATAGATTGACCCATAGAGGCTCAA
>NW_008633911.1:0-761 GCF_000691845.1 Merops nubicus
TGCATGGGGTGCCCATGGTGCTGCCAGGTAGGGAAGAGGGGGGAAACTGAGGCACGGTGTCAAAGGGAGGGAGCTCAGCAATGGGTCGGGCACTGGGAGGTTGGCACCTGCTGGTGCTGGGCGGCTCAGCACCTTGGCTGGCACTGGGAGCTCAGCACCGGCCCTGGCATCGGGCAGTTCAGCATCATCCCTTGATAAGGAAACTCAACATCACGCTGGCACCGGGCAACTCAGCACCTTGGCTGGCACTGGGAGCTCAGCACCGGCCCTGGCATCGGGCAGTTCAGCATCATCCCTTGATAAGGAAACTCAACATCACGCTGGCACCGGGCAACTCAGCACCTGCCCTGGCACTGGGAGCTCAGCACCATCCCTGGCATCAGGCAGTTCAGCGTCCCCTGGCACTGGGCTGCTCAGCATCACCCTGGAACAGTGCAGCTTGGCACCATCCCTGGCACCAGGAGCTCAGCACCCTCCCTGGCATCAAGCAGTTCAGCATCCCCTGGCACTGGGCTGCTCAGCCTCACCTGGCACAGGGCGACTCGGTATCTGAGGGCACCAGGCAGCTCAGCACCTTCCCTGGCACAGGGAGCTCAGCACATCCCCTGGCACAGGGCACTCAGCACATCCCCTGGGAGCTCAGCACCTTCTCTGGAACCAGGCAGCTCAGTATGCCTGTGGGCACAGGGCACTCAGCACCTTCCCTCGCACAGGGCTGCTCAGCATCGCCTCGACACAGGGCAGCTCAGGATCCCTGGCAC
>NW_008633912.1:0-1496 GCF_000691845.1 Merops nubicus
CACAAAGTGGCAGATGAGAAGTGCCTCAGAAGGAGGGAAGCTGATAGCCTTCTGACAGAGATGGAGCTGGGTCAAGATGCAAGGGACATTTGAAGCCCATGCAATTCTATATGCAAGCCACATTTAAAATTGCCCTGGGTCTGTAAAATCTCTCTTCTTGCTCTTCTCCTGTTCTCTGCTGCAGTTTGAGCAACTTCAAAGTGGGACAGACAGAGCCTGGCAGGCTGGGCAGCAGGACCAGTGCCATTTACATTGACATCCTTAAATAAGCAAATGGACATTGAGCAAGATACTGAACAAGGTTTTAACTGGTGCCTAACAAGGACAAATGAGAGTTGGCTGAAAAGCCTTTCTTTAGTTTTAGCCTTTGATACAATTTTCACAAAACACTACATATTTTTACAATTTTGCAATGAAAGAATGCCATCGGTCTTTCATCACTGGTGCTAACCCACATCATACAAATGGTATTTTCCTTTGTATCCTAAATGCATGTATTAACCAGTAAGTGGTCCTGTAGAAATTGAGATGACCCTTTAAAGCCACTTTGCCTCTTTAAAACAAAACAGCACTTTGCTGGGAAAGCTATGCAAGTTAAGAGAATCAAGGACTTAACAGTGAAAAAAAAAACAAAACTTTGCTTGGAAAGCAGTTTATGTACTATTTGTAGGCCTGTAAAAGATGTAATAAGGTGTTTTTTTCAGGCCCTGAGTGATCTGTCCCCTTCATCTTTCAGGCATCTCCTATTAAGAATCAAAATTAGACTACCTGCTAAAACACAAGGTTTGTTTTCTATGTATAATTTGGTAAATTTAAATTGCTTTTGTGCTGTTAAAGCACAAGTAACTAGGTTAGTAAAAAGAAGGTAGGGGTAGTACTAGGTGTACCAATCACAGGAAGAAGATCTGGAAAAAACATACCTTAGGGGTGAGAACTGTATCATGCTGATAACATGTCCCAAAGGATCTAGCTGAAACTGTATTGATGGTATAAATTAAAATGAGCCTGGGAAGCTTATTTAAAGAGTACATTTACAATGGTGCTCAGGGAATGAAGTAGGTCATTCTGGGTCACAAACCTGTTAGTGTTAATTTCTGTAATTCTACTGGTTTTGGTTTACAAGATAAATTTTTTAATTTAAAATAACTGTCTGCATGCTGCATATCATGCATGTACCAGTACTTAAGAAGATGGTAAGTAACAGTCCAAAAAGAAACAATGGTAGGCCTAGTAACTTTAATACTTACAAGGAGACTTAATGGGGCAATCCAACAGCCATAACATTCTACAATAAAGAGAGCTGTACTGTAACACCTTTTGGCCAAATGTCATGGGAAATGGCAATGCTTTGCACCTCTGCAGTGAGCCAGTATGGGAAGTGCAGGCTGCCTTACAGAGCTGCTGCTACATTGTCCTCAGATGGGCCTGCAGCAGTGAAACATGAGCTTGAAGAGACATATTTCTTTTATATATAAATATATGTATTATATATATCT
>NW_008633913.1:0-850 GCF_000691845.1 Merops nubicus
GGAGAGGACAGGGATACAGGTGTGGGGGACAGGGAGGGGACATGGATACGGGGATGGGGACAGGGAGGGGACAGGGATATGGGAATGGGGACAGGGATACAGGAATGGGGGACAGGGACACAGGGATAGGGGACATGGATATGGTGATGAGGACAGGGGTACTGGGGTGGGGACAAGGATACAGGGATGGGGACAGGGATACAGGGGCGAGGACAAGGACAGAGGGATGGGGACAGGGACAGAGGGATGGGGACAGGGATACAGGGCAATAGGGATGTGGATGCAGGATGGGGACATGGGGACAGGGATGGGGATGAGGTTGGCACAGGAATACTGGGATGGGGACTGGGATATGGGGATGAGGACCAGGATAAGGGGATGAGGACAGGGATACAGGGATGGGAACAAGGATATAGGGATGAGGATGGTGGTAGAGGGATGGGGACAGGGGTGAGTTTGGGGACAGGGATACAGGGATGGAGTCAGGGATACAAGGATGGGGTTGGGGACAGGTAGAGGGGTAGGGATGAGGTTTGAGATGGGGACAGGGATATGGGGATAGGGATAGGGATAGGGATGGGGACTGGGATACAGGGATGGGGTCAGGGATACAGGGATGGGGGCAGGGCTACAGGGATGGGGATAAGGTTGAGAGGGGGATAGGGATGGGGTTGGGAATGGGGACAGGGATGGGAATGATGTTGGGAATGGGGACAGGGAGAAGGATGGGATTGGGGACAGGGGTACAGAGATGGGAATAGGGATGGGCTTGGGAACACAGGTACAGGGATGGGGAGGAGGAGCCAGGGATAGGGATGGGGTTGGGACAGGGATGGGGACAGGGATGGGG
>NW_008633914.1:0-6721 GCF_000691845.1 Merops nubicus
CTGATAGAGAAAACTGCTGACTACTGTTATGAAGTTTATTAAACTCATTGCTGTGAACCTCAATTTTAAAAAAGTCAGGTCCAAAATCTTTTTTAAAGGCATTAGACCTTTATTCTGTTTGTCTTCTGATGTCTGGATATTACAGCCACATTTACAGCTGAGATCTTCAATGCTAACCTTAAATACAGTTTCTAAATTAAAGCTGTTTTTCTCATATAGCTAACTCAATTTCTAATATTGAGAGATCTGTACTAAAATAATATAATCTGTAATATGCAGTAAGATTTCTAGTTTTGGATAATCTGAAAATCCAGAGATTTTCTAATACAGTTTGTATGAAGGATTGCCCTTTCTGTAAAAACCGTCTTCTTTAGCTCTAGCTTGAATACAGAAAATGCAGTCATTGTCTGGAGAACATCACTAACCATGACCTATGATGAGATAGGATGGTGATGGGATGCTGTAGGTAATTGGAAGAAACTTACAGTGACTACACCTATCTATGTTGACTTCATAAGCAAAAGGATTTCAGCAGTTCCATGCAACTGATCAAGGAAATAACCAGCTTGTCATAGATCCTGTAGACTCAGATACTCATTAAGTGAAAATACAGATTGAAGCATGTCACGTGTAGCCTGCTGTGAGTTCTCATCAAGTTTCCTTTCTGTAAGTGGAGGATGGGAAGGATTCCCTCAAGCTTCTGCACCAGTCACTCAACCTCAGTGATGCTGAGCCTGCAGAAAGGTTGCTCCATTTCAAAGTCAGACTGCACTAAACTGCCTGAGTTCCTCTTTATCACATCCCCTTGATCATGGGGAACATTTCTTACTGCAGAGCCCAGGAACTCCCTCTGATAAAGCATATTTTCTGGAATTATCAAGTCAGGCTGAAAATCAGGAAGATCTGGAAAGTGTACCTCTTTCCTGGGAGTTTGTTTTTAAGTGTGGTTACACCTGATTGACATGTTTGTGTGTGCATCATTTGACAGCCTTTGATTCTTTCCTTAAAGGATTTTTAAAAATGTAAATGAGAACTCCGTGAGACAGGAAGTCCCTCAATAAGCCAAAGAAATTAAAGAACTAAGTTATCTGAGAAAATAGATGAGGTAAATAAAAGATTCACAGTATTTTTTTAAAGTCCTGGTGCTGCTGCGTTTCGTGTTGTCATAGTGTAAGTCAAACATGGCCTTTAAGACTATAGCAATATTTACTGTTCCTCATCATTCTGTATAGCTAACTGTCTACCTTCTTGCCACCCCATTTTTGAATGTAAGTTACTTGGTCATGCTAACATTCAGCTGGCTGAAAAGAAACTCAATTTCCAGTATACAGGAGGAGAGCGGAAAACAAAAGGAAAGGGCAAGAGAAAGGGGAGGAGGAGAAACAGACTGTTTGTTGCTGGAATGAGAAAAACAGAAAGCTAGGAAAAGAAAAGAAACAATAAGAGGCACATCAGAAAAGAATCTTAGAATCATAGAATTGTTCTGGTTTGAAGAGACCTTTAAGATCATGAAATCCAACCATTACCCTGGCACTGCCAGGTAACCACTAAGCGCGTCCCTAAGCAACACATCTATGCGGAAGGAAGGAACAAAAGGAGGAAAAACAGAATGGAAAAAGCATATAAACTGAAAAATAGAAAGAGGATGAAAATATAGTAAAAATGCTCTAAGGAGATGATTCTGTAGGAGCTGGGCCTGCCAAACAGGGTCAGAAATCACAGGATCAGTCTGGGTCATGTGAATGTAAACAGCTTTGATGGAATTGAAGTGCAAATTCTGCTGGTCCAGGTCTTATCCTCCAATGAAACACTTTGCCTTGAAGGCAGCTGGAGTGTGGTCTGAGCTCCCTGGTTGTTCCATGCCATTATGTGTTTCCACAGCGCTCCTGTGCTCCTCACAGTCCCAAGCTGCCTTCATAGCCTGGGTTCTTACTTCACTACATGGCACAACATGATTTTTGAACATGTGATTCTGGTGTTTTCAGCAGGGAGCTAATCTTTCTCACCATAACTCCTCCTAACCACACAGACTAAACAGCAAGGCTTACACTAGTGGCTCACATGAAGTTTTTTTGGCATTTGCAAGGCTTTTTTTTTTCCCCATCTGAATGTAATGTAGAAAATGAAGCAATTGCTGATGAAGCAAAAAGTGTTTCTATACCTTGAAAATGAACGAGGATTTTGCCACAGTCTTGGAAAACTATGCATCCTACTTTAGATGTTGGTAAATGATCCTGACTATCTCAATGTTGAAGTGTACAACTCCATGCATAGTACACCATATATATTATATACAAACTGATTACTGGATGATCATTTATATATTTTCTGAGACACAAAAGCAGGAATGTTCCTCAGCTAACATAACATGTAAAATGTATTACTCTTCTAATATATGCATGTTTTCAAACCCATTACATAACAGAATAACACAGATTGCCAGGGACTGATAGAGGCACTCCAAGGATGTAACAGCTCTGTAAACAGCATCTGTGAAGAGAAGATTAATGAGATCAAGCCATTCCTTCTCTACTAATACTTCTACAGAAAAGCTTATTCTGTACTACCTGATAATCTTCCATATTCATAGTACAAAGTTCACTGATAAAGTTTCCATTGTTGCTAGCACAGAATGATCACAATGAATTCTTAATTTGCTTGTGCATGCATTTTATATCAAGTTCATACTGTTTTAATAGGGTCCAGACTCCTAGCATCTTTCTTCATTGCCAGAACAGCATAACTGAAATACCATTTTGAATGGTTGCTTATTTATATCTTAAAGTCTGTTAACCCAACTGATGCTTATAGCCAAATTCTATATAATTTCTTGCGTATTTATAGACATGTTTACACAGACTATAATGTTACCAAGTTTAATAGCTAAAATTTAAGCCTGATAATGTTGTACTTCAATTTGCTTCTGTCAGTACAGTCAAAAAATAATTAATCAACCATTAAAAACGGAGTAAAAGTCTTGTATTTATACTGCTTTTTTTATAGAGCTGTAAAGAAAACCAAGAAGGCAATAAAGACTACATACCTAGCATTACTAATGCTTCAGGTTTTTTTGTCAAAAACGTAAATAACGGCAGAGAGCTGGCTGAGACAATTTGACCTTTTCAGTATAAAGCAATTGTTTCATCTACTACTCCAATGTTTTAAAAGAAAGTATGATGCTGCTCAGCTTGGTATCAGCCTGAAGTTTCAGATCCAGAATCCCCTTTCAGGAAGAGACTTAAGAAGCTCACCTGCTTCTTGTTCCTCCCTGTATAATCCTACTGGCCTTAGAGCAACCAAGTTTAGGATACTGTTGAGCAGAAGTTGGACTGGGTGCAGGTGCCCAGGTGCTTGGGGGCCAGGGAGTGGAAGGGGGTGAGGGTTGTTGGGGTGGCTGCAGGGGTGACCTCTGTGGGAAGAGGATGAGTCTACCCCACACACAGACAATTCCAGCAAGCTCCAATGGACTCACTGCAAGAAACAGCTGAGTCCCTCGGCCAAGATGGCAGTGACTCCATGATAAAATCTTTAAGAAAGGGAAAAAATGCTGCAGGGCAGCTGTGGAAGAACAGTGAGAAAAATCTGAGAAACATCCCTGCAGACACCAAAGTTAGTGAAGAATGAGGTGGAGGAGGTGCTCCAGGTGCTGGAGCAGAGATTCTCCTGCAGCCTGTAGGGAAGATCATGGTGGAGCAGGTTGTCCCCCTGCAGCTCATGGAGAACTGCAGCAGACCAGTTATCAGCACTGTAGACCATGAAGGACCCTATGCTGCAGCAGGTGGTTATGCTGTGAAGGAAGCTGCAGCCCATGGAGAGCTCACTCCGGAGGATCTGTGACCTGTGGAGAGGAGCTCACATAGGAACAGCTTTTCTGGCAGGACCTGTGACCCTATGGTGGACCCATGCTGGAGCAGTCAGTTCCTGAAGGACAGTGCCCTGTGAGGAGGACCTATGCTGGAGCAGAAGTGCAGCACATGGGAAGGACCCATGTAGGGACCAGTGTGCAAAAGGCCGAAACCCATGGGAGGGACTCCATATTGGAGCAGGGGAAAAGTGTGAGGAGGAAGGAGCATCAAAGAGGAACTGTTATGGACTGACCACAGGCCCCCATTCCTCATCCCCCTGCACTGCTAGGGGCTAGAGTAAGAAGGAGATAGAAGAGTTGACAGCAAAGGAAAGGAGCTGAGCCTAGGAAGAAGTGGGGGTAGTCTTTCAGGTTTTGTCTTTGTTCTCACCATTGTACTGTATTTTTAATTGGCAATAATTTAAATCAGTTTTCCCCAAGTCAAGGCTGGTTTGCCCAAGACAGTAATTGATAACAGATCTCCCTGTACTTACAATGCCTATGAGCATTTCATGTTATTTTCTGCCCCTGTCCAGTTGAGGAGGGCGAGTGAAAGGGCAGCTGTGTAGGCATCTGACGCTCAGTGAAGGTTGACCCACCACAGGACTGATAATAATTCTGATGGCAGAGTGAAACCTTAGGGTCATGATATCAAAGGATAAGCATGGAAGGAGTCTGATGTGGCTTCTAGGTCAAACTCCTGCTCAAAGCACAATCAGATGTGAGGCCAGACAAGGTTGCCTCAGGACATTATTCAGCCTGTTTTTTAAAACCTCAGAGGATGGAGGCTACACAGCTTTATACTCCCACACAAGTAAATGACAGGCATCGTGGCAGAATATAATTTGCATCTGTATAAACATGCACAAGACAGCCAGCCAATCAGGCACCATCTTAGTTTACATGTGTGTTTGAACATACCAGAGTTCTTAGACCAGAGAGTATTCACTTCATGAGCTTCTTCAACACAGGTATGACAGATGCCCTTTAGACAAGCTGCATACAAGATTAATAATTTGGCCATATTCACAAAGAAAATTTATCGGCAGTGAGAGCTTTCATTGTACCTTCTATGAGAGCGTGAGCTTTGAGTTCATGGAGAAAATCTGAGGAACTGAACAGTTGCTGGGTTTTGAGATTATTCAACCACCCACAGAATTGGCCACAATCTGCAAAATATTTGTGAGACTATCCTGTATATTTCTTCATAGACAGAAACATTTCTGTTAAAACAATACTGAGAACTTATTCAGTTATAATTAAATTATTAACCTCCTTAAGAGTTTGATTGCTGGCTAGTCAGTATCTCCAGTTTATTGAGAACAGCACTTAGAGAAGTTCCTCCATGTAAATTTTTTTCCAGGATGTCTCTCCATAGTATCAGCTTGCTCAGAACAGCTTCCTTTAGTGAAAAAACATTTTTGTTTTCCTCTTCACCAAGGGCTGGATGCGTTGGCAAGACCACTACCACCTAGAGAAGCACTAGCCAGAAGGCATGATCCTTGAAGCCAGCCAAATGTTACAATCCATCCTACTTGGGTCAGTTTTCAATAAGCCAATAGCCACTCATCAGGTCCAAGCATAATGAGTTCAGGGTTTAAACTCATGGCCAGAGAAGTCAGTGGGTCTTTATCTGTGGAATTGGTTCATAACATCTAAAGCCATTTCTAATGCCTACAGCTGGTTTTGCATGAACTCCTGTTATACTTTCTGATATTTCATCACTCGGTCTTCTGATGGGCAGCAGGTGCTCCATACAGTTAGGACAGTAGTTATTCACTTTGCAGAGGGCATGTGATGACAATGGTCATTTCTATTCCTACACCTCTCCTCATAAGGCAGATTCAGTGAAAGTGTGTTTTGCTAACCATGGGACCTCAGGGCAGGTCTTATTGTTCCAGGTCACGCTCACACATATTTCTTTTCCTGAGCTGGGCACATGAAGATTACTTGCAAACAAATACGATTTTTTAATTAAGGATGTTCTTCCTCAGCAGTGTCTGGGAGGGTATTCATTCATTAGCGGCTTAGAAAGGTAACCACAAGTTTTGGTTTCTCATACACCATTTGGAAAAAAAGACACCCCTTTTTCTGCTGTGTTTTAAGCTTGCTAATAGACAAGATCCTAAGAGCAGCAAGGTGCCTATTGCTCTTCTTCCTTCTCTAGCAACTTGTATGAATGATTAGAACAGTGATTAACTGATTGATTTACATAGCTATGAGCCACGGCCCGTAAAACCAGTTGTCTTCTTCTCAGGATAAGTTTCCCACCATACTATTGTCTTCTAATATCCAGCATCAGTATGGATGTCAGACTGATGTCAGCACTGCCTCCAGAATTATCATCTCCTGTGTACTAATTTGCCTTCAACTTTCTTTTTCCTTAAATGTCCATTATTTCCCATTATAATACTAAATCAAAAGAGATTGATTTCTTACACTTTTAAATCTAACATCTATAGATAAAAATAGCAATAGCAAACATTTGTTAAAAATCATTAAGGGAATATAAGTAATAAAATTTAGTATTTCAAAGTTCTATGAAAACATAAAAATAACTGATTGATCCTATCAAGGAAGAGCAAGTGACATGGACAAAGACGACTGTGCTTTCATATAGCTGAGAAAACTGAGGTATAGACAGTAGTTTCACCAGGGAGTTATGCTGAGTCAGTGGAAGAGCAGGAACTGTATCTCAAATGCCAGTCTCTTATGTGTAAACAAGTTGGTTATTGCCTTTTGACATGCTATTTCTCCTCAACTCCTTCATAAAAAATGCCTGTGATTAAAACAACAGTGAGCACAGTAACTCATGACTTCCAAAGAGCATGTAAGTGTCATGTTAAGAAGCCCAGAATGTTAAAAGCATATATATAT
>NW_008633915.1:0-4133 GCF_000691845.1 Merops nubicus
GTTAGCCGTTCCTTTTCCTCTTAAACTACAAGATACTATTCTATACTCTAAAATTCTTAATATGTGAAATTAACCATTATTTTATTTATTATTATTCTTCCCCTATATCACCTGCTGATGGGGAGTGGTGAAAGAACTCCTTGCTTTGCTGTGCTTGTGTGCATGGCTTCTGTTTCACCTATTAAACCATCTTTATCTCATCCCATGAGTTTTCTCATCTGGCTCTTCTAATTCTCTCCCTTATCCCACTGGGGGAGTGAGTGAGTGAGTGGCTGCATGGGGCTTAGTTGTGTTTGGGATTAAACCACAACAGCCATTTACAGGGCACTTTCCTCTCTGCACTTCAGCTTGTGAAGCAACAGGTAGCTGCTCGTCCACTTTCCATCATAGATGTTCCCTTCATGGAACACAAAATTCAGAATTTTGTCTGGTAGTATGTTATACAGTAATTATTAATCTATTCTTCAGTAAAATTATAGATCTTGTAGAAATGGTTGTATAGCAGTAGAATTAGCACAGTAACAGAGCTTGAATAAAACCCCAGCCTTGAAGGAATGTTGGTTTTGAATATAGCAGCACTGCAAGTCACCAGCAAGTGCAAGTATCTGCTTTTACTCTGTGTATTATGCTGGTTTACTGCTGAAGGATAAGCAAAGCACAGTTTATTAATGCAAGGTTTCTGTTAAATCTAGTCTCAAGTGCTGTTTTCCTTTTCCAATGCACTGAATCTGTTTTCTTGCAACAGAATTTCCTCTAGGCTACAGGCAGGCAGCAGAGTGGCTGCAGCCATAGGAGGCTTTATAGACACCTGGTTTTCCCTTGTATCATTTGTGTCAAAAGTAGGACACATCTGGGGAAAGCTGGTACGGGAAGGAAACGTCCAGACCTCCCAGCGGCTGTGTCTGTATGAATCAGCAGGCTGGTTTGTGCTGATGGACATGGGTACAAGATAATAAACCAAGTAGGTCTTTGTTGACAGTAGCATTTGAGAGCAAGCATAAGGCTCCTCTCAGAGTTGCTGCGGATCTGGCTGGGCAGAATGGAGAAACCAATCTCAGTATCACGATGTCTTAAAATGCTAATCAGCTTCTATTCATTATCAAACACCTGCAAATGAAATTAGAGTAACAGCAAACGAAGTGAAAGCCATGTTGTTAAAGTGGTGTGAAACTGAGCATCCTGCCATCTCCAGAGTGGGCAGCTGCTGGGGCTGAGTGGGAGGCGGCTGCGGGGTCACCGGCTGTTCAGTAATTAATGATCCAACACCATTTCCTTAAAGTGTAAGGAATCACTGGTCTAAACATTTGGATAGTTCTCCGGCACCATTCAGTCTTCCAGGTGTCTTGTAGCTGGGACACAGCTCAAACCCGACCTGACCTGCGTGTGGTGAGGAGTGCCTAGAGCGGTAGGGGAGCTTTGAGGCTGGCACAGGGAATCATCCGTGTCTCATGCTTGTAACATAATGAGAAATGCTGAGCTGAGCCATGAAAGAGCAAAGTGACAGGCGAAAGAACCTAGAGTGTTGCTTAGAAGCAAGATGAAAAAGTGACAAAGATGGCAGCAGTACTTTCAGCTGAGAAAACTAAAAATCTCTGTCCTAGAAGCTGCTGATGTCTTAGGTGGACGGGTGCTCCAGTGGCCAGGCAGCAGCTGAGGCCACAAGCATGTTGTATCCGGGCACAAGGGACGTATCTTTGAGAGGAAGGTTCAGTTGCCCTGTTTTCTGTGTGTTTTTCACCTCAAATCTGAAAGTGAATCTGTGCGCCCTGGATCAGCTTGGCTTTCGGGGACAGCTTGGCAAGGGAGAGCAGGAAGGGTGGCAGGGTGGAGGGGTGCACACCAGCACCAACGCTTTGCCAGCAGCACGTCAAGGGCTTGGCAGCTCTCCAGGGAGCACTGGCTCCACTTGGCCAGGCACTGCTCAGGTGCAAGGTGCAGCTGCAAATCTTTGGGCTTACTGATGTTAAGGCAGCCATAGGGTTTGACTGGGATTTCAGTCATGCGTTTGTCCAGCATTTGTTGGGTTAACCTCTCTGTTTTAAGTGTATTTAGCTTTCCAGCTATCCTGAAATATGTTTGGGACTTCTGGTGATGCTCTGCTTTAATTGCTGTCCTGTTGGCACATCCATGCCAACACAAGGGAACTTTCTGCCCCAGAAGTGGTGGTGGGTTGGCCACCGGTGCCTAGCACACTACTGTTCAACCTAGGACTAGGTAGTTGTTTCTTAACAGAAAAGTTAGAGAAGTGTTTTGTTGGAATTTGCTTTTGAAAATCAACTGTGGTGGTGGTTGGTCCTCCACAACATTTCACGGTGTCTGCTGCTCTGCCACCTTGCCACTTGTTGCCCAGATATCACCCATTGCAGGCACCTTCATTCTGGTTTTCTTGCTGTCAAGTGGGTCATAGCCTTTATGTAAGCGCTCAGCTGATCTGGAAATCATAACCCAGCCAGATGCTCAGCTCTCTGTGATTTCTTCTCTTCAAGTAAATAACATTGTTTGCATCTGAAAGGGTAGTGTCTGCCTAGGTCTTCTCTCCCAAAAGCATGTGGTTTTTCAGCTGTAGCAATTGATGCAGTTGCAGTTGAAAAGTTTCTCTAATTATAGTTGACTTGTTGTCCTTTTAAACAAATGCTAATTTAAAAAAAAAAAAAAAGTTGCCAGTATTCTTTTAAAATATATTACACTGTTGACAGTCAGATGGAAATACCTGATTTTATACCTATTCCTCAAAATGTGTAATTTCCACATACTTCTTGGAATAGAGACACCTTTTCTTTCAGTAGCTCAAACATGGTTTACCTCTTGTCTGATTTCTTATTTTTACTGTCTAATTAGAAATACTGCCTTCTAAATTACTTCACTGTGTAGACAAGAAAGTGTACACCTCGTTTCCTTATAACTGATAATGCCCAAAATGTGCAGCACACAGTTAGGTCATCAGTGAGGTGAGGACTAACTTCCGTTGGACCTTAAATCATTGCGTGCAGCACATTTAGTTTGAAGTTCTGCTGCTGCAGCTCTTTTTGCACTGTGTGGTATTCATGTGAATGGTCTCGCTGGCTTTGGTATGACCACTTGTGTAGAGAAGACAAGGCATTTGAAGGAGATCTGTGGATACAAGGTAAGTGTTTAAATTCAGCAATGTTCTACTGACTACGCTTTTTAAACAGTAATGGAAAAAGTGGAATGGGAAAAAGCATGTTTCTTAATGTAGGACTTGGCTCAAAGACTTTTATAAATTAACAGGGATGAAGCTTTTTCATCTTTATTGTACATTTATCAATTTTTCATAAGACATTACATGCCATGTTTGTATTGAGATGTCACCCATTTCCCTGAAAATTCTTTAATGCGAAGCTTGTTGTAATTTTTCAGGTGTTCAAATGAAACAGTATTCAAAAAGGAAGATTTGTTTTGGGCATACAATTTCTGCCCCACTCCGTACTCTTGGACAGCACTTCTGGGCCTTATTTTGTACTTGGTTTTCTTTGCACCTGGTAAGCAAGTGTTTGGTTTTGCATAAGAGTTAAAAAATTGTAAAGATGAAATGTCAAATAGTGAGGCTACATCTTAAATTTACTTTTGAATCAATCCATTGAACTGAGATTAATCTTTTTTCCTCATTCTTAGGAATGGGTCCTATGCCCTGGACCGTCAATTCTGAAATTTACCCGCTCTGGGCCAGAAGCACGGGAAACGCCTGTTCCTCTGGAGTCAACTGGGTGTTCAATGTGCTCGTGTCGCTGACATTTCTACATACAGCCCAATATCTGACCTACTATGGTAAGAAGCAGCCTGTGTCGGTGGATGCAGTACTGCCATTGGCACATAGATTTTCTGCTGATTCTGGGTCGCTCAGTTGGTTTTGCTATGCAGTGGCAGCTGTGAATGCAGTGTTCTCAACCCACCGTGGTTTAGCAAGACTAGAGACCCTGATATGACCTGTCTAGGTCATAGAGTTTGATCCTGCTTTCCTAGGAAACATTTCTTTCTGTCCTTAACTGAGAACCTAGACAGTTGATTAAAACAGAGGAGCTGGAAATATGCCAGAGGGACAGGAGGCCATCCAGAGAGGCTTGGACAGACTGGAGGGGTGGACTCAAGTGAACCTCATGAGATGCAACAAGACC
>NW_008633916.1:0-1872 GCF_000691845.1 Merops nubicus
CCGCCGCCGGGACGTTGTAAAACCGCCCCGAGGTCCCCGCGAAGCCGCTGCGGGAGTTTCAGAGGGCGCCGTGCCCGGGGACAGCCGTGCTGGGTGGAGGGCAGGGAGCTGGGGGACGTGACCCAACGACCGAGAAAAAAGGGAACCGGGGAGACGGCCGCAGGCCGGGGGTGGTGGCACCGCGTGTCCCGGCTGGGACCGCTCCCTGCCTCCTGCCGCCCCTGAGCACCTCCCCGTAGCTCTGCCAGGCGCTCCCGTCCTGGGGGGCTGTGCCCTATGGGCTGTGCCCCCCGTGGCTGTGCCGTACAGTGCCTGTCATGGAGATGTTCAGTAAGTCCTGTGTCCCGTGTGTCTGTGCCATACAGTCCCCATCCTATAGCTGTGCCATGAACTCTGTGTCCTCCGTAGCTGTGCCATACAGTCCCTCTCCGCAGGGGACCACTGGGCTGGACCATACAGTGCCCATCCTATAGCTGTGCCATGAGGTCCATGTCCTCTGTAGCTGTGCCATACAGTCCCTGTCCTATGGCTGTGCCATGCAGTCCCCATCCTACCAGTCTGTACAATAAGGGCTGTGTCCTGCATAGCTGTTTGATACAGTCCCCATCCTGTAGCTGTGCCATATGGTGTGCATCCTATGTAGTTGTGCCATAGAGACCCTGTCCTCCCTATCTGTGATGTATAGTCCCCATATCACGTAGCTGTGCCATCTGGTCCCCATCCTGCACAGCTGGGCGATGTCATCTCTGTCCTATGTAGCTGTGACATACTGTCCAAGTCCTTTGTGTTTGTCCCCTCTGGTCTCTGTCCTATAGGTCTGTGCCAGACAGTCCCTGCACTCACACGGCTGTGCTACATGAGCTGAGTCCTGTGTAGCTACGCCCTGCGATCCCCATCCTGAGTAGCTGTGCCATATGGTCCCTGTTCTATTTAACAGTGATATATGGTCCCCATCCCACGCAGCTATTGCATGCTGTCCCTGTCCTACACAACTGTGTAAGGCAGCCCTTGTCCTAACTGTGCTGTGTGGCCCCTAGCCTGTGTAACTGTGCCAAGCAGTCCCTGTCCTGTGTGATGACTGTATGGTCCCTGTCCTGCATAACTAACTGCCATGTAAACCGTGTTCTATTCATCTGTGCTGTACCATGCCAAACTATGCAGCTGTGCTACACGGTCCCCATCCCCTGACTGTGCCATGTCACCCCTGTCGTGTGTAGCAGGACCATATGGTCTGCATCCTGAGTAGCTGTGCAGTATGGTCCCTGTCCTGTCTACCTGTGCCACACATGCCATGTCCTGTCTGGCTGCTGCCTCTCCCTGGCAGGGAACTGTGAGTCTGAGGCTGGCCATGGTGGGTGCAGTGCTGAGGGGGGGCTCACAGACACATCAGACTTACAGAGGAGGTGACTTTGAGCCTTCACCCCAGCAGGGACTGATGCTGTTCACCATGGGACATACACAGTGCTGGCTTGTCCCTTCCCATCCCTGTCGAGAGGCTGCTCAGCACCCGTCTGACTTAGAGGGGGCAGGAACGGCGTGGCCTGTGTCAGCCACAAAGCCTGGTTTCTGAGCCCCGATGCCACCTCCAAGTGGTCCAACAGCTGGTGCTGGCTTGGAGGGTGACAACCCCCATAACTGTGCAGCGCAGGGTCCATCCCCATGGCCGAGCCGGGCTGAGGCCGTGCGGCTCGTTACACAAGTGCCGAGGCGGCACAGCCGGATGCCGGGATCCGAAGCGGCGCTCCCTGTCCCAGGGGCATCCTGCACTGCTGGAGCCACCCTGGCCCTGCACCCCCTGTCCCGTCACCCCCGAGCATCACTTTCTGCCCAGGGACTTTGATCTGCTCCCAAAAACTAAGGACCCACGGGGCA
>NW_008633917.1:0-46391 GCF_000691845.1 Merops nubicus
AACGACTCGGAGGTGCTGTCAGGGCGGGCGGCTGTCAGGCGCTTCTCACGTCATGTTTCTGTGGAAGTAGGCTGCCCACACGAAGCCACGCGTGAGCCCCTGAATCCCTGAGAGCTGATTTTATGTGCAGAAACATGCAGGCCGATGTGTGTATGCGTAACAAGGTCATCTGAGGTGAAGGGAGAGCAGAGTCATGGGAGAGATTCATCAAAGCAGTTAGGATGCTTTGAAACAGAAATTGCAGCCAGGAATCATTACAGTAAGTTAGACAGTTCATGGGCAATAATAATTTCTCTTCCCTCTTTTGATGATGTTATAAAAAGCCCTCCATCCCTTAAATAGTATCTTGCACAAATTTGCTTTGAGCTCAAATATGAACATGGGATATTACTTCACATTTATGAGAGTAAAGTCAACAAGACATGCTTTGTAAATGAGACTGTGGAGTGGTTTGTTTTTTATCATTAAAATGGAAGTGATGGAATAAAAACCTGAGGGACAGCAGCATTAAATTCTCAGCTGGATTATGTGGTAGGAGGGCAACTAGAGAAAGAAGCAGGAGACATCAGGCAAAGATAAATTTCTGTCAGAATTTGATACTCAGTACTATACAAAGACAGATCTGCCTTAGCCCTTTGAAGTATTTAGATGTTCTACACTGATAAGAATAGTTCCTCACTTTTAAGTCTTCACATTTTAAACCTTATGTCTCTTCCTGGCATAACTCCATCCAACTCAAATCAGTTGACTAAAGCAGAATCTGTACTCTCTAATCTGGGAATAACACTAGAAGCCAAAAAGGGAACAGGGCTTTCTCCCACACTATAAATTAAGAGGACAGGGTCAAAACTGTATTAAAGGAGAAGGTAATTGTCAGTGAATGTGAGAATTTTATGAAGTAGCTCTATGCTTCAGTTTCTTGCTCCAGGGCCTTGTTGTGGTTCAACCCCACCTAGCAATTAAGCCCCACACAGCCACTCGTTCACTCAGGATCAGGAAGAGAATGGGAAAAGTGAGAAAACTCATGGGCTGAGATAAATAGTTTAATAAGTAAAGCAAAAGCCACACGGACAAAAGGAAAGAAGGGATTAGTTCACCACTTCCCATCAGCAGGGAAGTGTCTGACCATCTTCAAGCAAGCTGGGGTCCCCCACACATAAAAATTACTTGGCAAGACAAATGTCATCACTCCAAACATCTCTCCTTCCCTTTTTCTTCCCCCAGATTTATATGCTGAGCATGACATCTTATGGTGATGCTTATATGAGTGATGCTCTCAAAGAAAACCTTAGAAGCTCATAGGAAACCTGATTTTTCACATGCCTGATTTTCTGTACCTCAAGTAGAACATTACTTTGTGTACTTTCTCCTTTCTACATACGTATTGCTGTCATTAGCCAGCACATTTTGCCACTGCCATTTATAGTACACTAATGACTCCTTTTGAATTTTTTAGGTCTGTGTATCCTCTTCTCAAGATAAACCATGCTGTTGTGATAAAGTACAGTTGTAACGGAAAATGCAGTGAAAAAATGTGAGCACTTCAACTTTTGTTTCTTAAAATAACTCTAGGTACCCTAAGTATCTTTTAAGTACATTGGACAATTTAATCCAAAATTGATGAAGGGGCAGAAATGCGAAAGATAAGACATTTCTACAGGTGACCTTAAAATAATTGGGCAAGTTGAGAAAATGATAAAAATTAGAAGGCAAAACCCATAAAGCGTATGCTGCTTCCAGCCTTCTTAGTGGTTATGGGAGTTAAGAACAAGCTAAGGCTACTGTGGAGAGAAATAATAATTTTTAGATTTTATAATCAAAAGTTGTCATATGTGTTTTGGTACAATCAGTACATTTAGCAAAGATACAAAGATGAATGGAGAAGTGCAAAGAGAAAGAACTTTGGTATCAGACAGTGCTACATAGTAGTAAAGTCTCATAGTTAATCCTTTGGATTTCTAGCCTTTAGTACTCTGCTGCCTACCTTTAGTCAGCAGAGCCATGAAGCTGGCACCTCCCACAGTGTACATGCTCTTTACTAATCAGACTTTTTCTGGAATGAAAACATGTATGTTCCCTTTGAACAGAGGCTCATTTGGCACTTGATGAAATACTGTTTTTTAAAAAGGTTTAAAACGTAACAGCTTTCTGGTTTGTTTTTTTAAGGATCCATGACTAAGAGCCCTCAGAAACAACACCTCTTTGTATACCACTTAGCAGAATCACACAAATAAATATATTTTGCACTACCACCACAGCACCCAGCATTTACCAGTTCAGCACTGTAGAAGCAACAGCTGTTACAGCAAAAAGGATAACCACTGGAGTGGCAGGTGGAAGCATGCTGATCTTGGTACTGGGTGTAGGTGGAATACAGATATCACAGGGCCTGAGGAGCATACTCAGTGTTCAAAAAGCTAGTGTATGTCTTGCTTTAAGATAGAGGAATTTCTCCATTAGCTCAACGAGTAGGAACTTGTACTGTTTCTGCATGTGGTATAAATTTTAGACCTGCACTGATGTTGGTATGTGTCAGCATTCAGAACATTATATTGGTTGTTTGGTGCAGCATCTTACCTTCAGCTGAGGAAAAAAAACAACCCTGTAATTAATTTCAGAGATACAAACGCATTTGCCTTTAGTGAAGCTAATTATTCCAAACCTGAGTTGAAGAAGCAGAAAAATAATCACACTTGTCATTAAATGAATCTTTGCTGTCTTCAAAATGCCCTTAATGGTGATTGTATCATAAACTTACCACAAAACAAGTGTGTGTGCTGCAGGAGTTTCACAGTCTAAAAGGAATGACTGGATATCAGCTGCAAACAATATCTATCACTGCCTTTAGAAGTGCCTTCAAGTTCTACCTTACAGCCTTGGAAAAGCAGGTGTCCTATTTTTGTAAAATAGTCAATCAAGAAACTTATAATGTGTATCCTTTCGAAAATGAGAGCACGGGTAAGGTTGGTTTTAAGGAAGTGATAAGAGCTGTATGCTTCAGAGGCAAGCTCCTCTGCTACCTACACTAGCACATATTGCTTCACCATTACTCTTTAATAAATCACTATACATTGTTGACACTGCACATAGAGTTGGACATCATAATAAATACATTATGGCTGAACACTTGATAGATAGTGTCCTCTTTACAAAAAATAAGCACTTAGCAAACACTTGTCACTGTACAGCAGCAACGGGAGCACTGTGCTATTTCTTGCATCAGGTAGAACAGAACTTCTTGAAGGTATCTTACATATGCGAGCTGTGAAAGAAAAATGTAGAAGGAAATGTGGAAGAGGCTTATTTTTGGCTGAAGAAAACCAGAAACGAATTCAACTGTATTCATACTATGTCTTTGGGAGAATTAATTGGAGAATTTAATAGAATTAATTATTCTAATAAATTAGAATCTTATAATAAACATAGTTTTGACAATCTGTGCAATTGAGAAGACACTGAAATTAGTGTTTCATGCCAAATATGAATCTACCAGGCAGAAAACAAATCATGATCAGTAACTGGTCATATTGTGTCTGTGCAGCTAAATGTAAGACTTCTGCCAGTTAGAGGGAGATGGTTATTTTGCTCAATTTTGACCATGCAACTTTGATGATGAAAGATCATTATATGTAATTTTTTTTCATATTTTTTTTAGAAATACATCTCTATGCATCTTGTTTAATTCCTGAATTAACTTTTAGATCTATACATGTTATAACTCAAACCTGTAACAGGTTTATTTACATGTTCTTTTCAGAAGGCTGGAAAAGGTAATTTAGACCTTCATGCACATTTTTACATTTCTAGGAATCCAGGAACACCTGATGGTAACAACAGTTCAGTTAATGGTTTTTTTTGACACTTTGCTTGTAGGAGCCAAGTGCAGCATCTAACCTTCTAAGCAAATTCTCTTCTCTTGCACAGAAATTTCTGTTGTAGTCTTTATGACTGTAGTCATATGTACTGAATCTTTGCACTTTCCCAAACACACAACACAATTGGTACTGTAATTTTATCACATACTGCTATATAAAGTATTGAACAAAAGTGTTGTGAACTGGCTAGGGTCCTCAAGAACACAGGAGGGACATCACAGAGTTAAATCAACCTGGCCAGGCTTAGGAGAATGCAAATAACATGTATTTATTTGTTTGCTTCTAAGAGTCACAGGGTGAGGAAGGAAGGGTTTTTATGGTCTACTATACTGGGACAAAATGAAATGGATTGAAACTAGACTTCTTACAAAGTTTGACAGTGTAAATGCTCTAGCCTAAATAAAACACATTTGAATTATTTTGAAGCTAGTACACACTAGAAGCAAGGAAAATTTTTCATCTTTGTATAAGGAAGAAATTTTTACGGTCTGAACAATCTGTCAGTGGAAGAACCTCTCCAGAGATGTGGTGGAGTCCCCATCACTGGTGGTCTTCCAGATGCAGCTGGACAGGGTGCTAGATAATCTCAGCTAGATTCCCTTTTCTACAAAAGGTTGAATCAGGTCATCTTTTGAAGTCCCTTCCAACCTGGGGTGTTCTGTGATCTGTGAACATCACATACAATATATCTAACTGGTAAAGTACACCACCTAAGGGAATTGGTACTGAGTCCATAAAATTACTTAAGATCATGCTTTCAGGGAGCTTTCAGAGAAGACATTTGTATCTCTTGGTGAAAGATGTTAGCATTTATTTATGTTGCAAAAGTACATGGAAATCCTAGTCTGATAAAGGTCCTGTTTCTAGAATGTTTGTGTAAGGATTTTTACTGAAAAAGTTATTTGTAGATATTAATCAGAACATTTACCACCCTGGGTCAAAAATTGCAGTTTTACAGTACAGAGAAAGGGCAGTGCAGCCTGTGCATCCTCTAAATACTGAATTTCTGCTGCATCTCTAGTCTGTCATACATGTTTGTGAGAGTGGATGAACTTGTAACTACTCCCTTAAAGTTAAATTATGGATACATGTATTTGACAAGAGGTTGGTGCTACGTGCAGAGGGCTGACCCAGTGAAATTATTAGGTGATTGATATAGCTCATTTTACTACCTCTCATATTCATGCCACTCACATCTCTCAGTAATAAGGGTTTCTGCATTTTCCTGTAATTTATATAGATGAAATACAGCATTTAGTCCCGCTGTGATCTCAGTAAGTGGTACAATGTTTATTTACACTGAATTTAGGAGGTAAATGGAAGGAATGTCTTTCCCAGGCACGGGGAAAAAACGCTTTATTAAGGCTGTTATGTGTTCATAGCCATAATTCAGTCTTAGCTGAGTATCTGGCACTACTCCTGGTGCTGACAGATGGTAGTGCTGGGGCACCGAGGCACACTTGTGCTGAGGAAGCCCAGTGAACCCCATCAGAAGTAGCACGAATTAGGGCTCAGATAAGCTTTAAGAGTCTTTAGAGGTTTACAGAATGATTTAAAAGGTAGAACAAAGTTCTCAGTTCTCCACAGCTACATTGCATGTGATGTGATTCATACAAGTAGTATCCCAATACATGTCACAAAAGGTTTCTAATTGCCACTGTGGTAGATAAGGGGGATATGACACAGAAAATATAACAAGGCTGGCTGGGTTCTGAAGAGTGCTGACAAAGAACTGAAGTAACTCCCATCCTAATGTAGTCATGTCCACAGCTGATTTATGAACAACAGAAATTCAAGAGAGAGACATATTTCTGTAAAAATAAGGAAAAGAAACTCTTAACATATTTCTGCTAATAAATTAAGAGGATATTCTGAGGTGACTAGAAGAGTGAACAGATTGTCAGTGGTGCCAAGATGACATGTAACCTAAATACAGTCTCAGTGCCCTGTTAATGGGGCGACTCACCACTAGTGAAGTAACTCCTCAGAACTCTTCTGTTTCAGTTCTCAACTCAGATGCCTGCACAGAGGTCTGCAGGGTCTGTGTTGTTTACAGCTATTCTTCTGCCAATCCCACAAAAACTTGGCTTTCATTCAGTTGAACCAATGCTTGGGAACAGTGATTTTATATAAGCAACTAAACAGCTTTTCCTAAGCAAGTATAAGATACATTTTTTCTTCTGACTACTCCCATCTGACACTTCACATTTCTAAAAAATACATCATGACTGAAAAGATGTATCAGAAGGAAACCCTTTTGAAAATTGTTGTGGATGGTTGTAGTTAATATGAAATTTCAGAGAAATGTGTTTCTTGCAAAAGAAGCAAATCTTTTGGAAAATGTAACTGTTTTTAAAGAGCAAAGTAATTTCTGAATTAAAATCAAACAGATTTGGTTTCAAATTTTATGACTTAGTGTTTTGCTTAACCATTTAACACTTGGCTCCAATCAGAAATACTTACCCAAGTCTTACAGTTCTTGGGGGAGTACAGGACAGCTCTTACCTAACGTTGGTTGAAGTAGAAAATATTCTGAACATGAGTTAAATGTGAGTCTTCTTGTCTGGGGAGAGCTATAAAGTTTGGATCATTCCTCATGACTCATGGAAGATAAAGAGGCATGACTCGTGTTGACTAGGGAGCACAGGAATAGCTGCCCTGCCTAAGGGCACAGGTTATAAGGATTCCTTTCTTCTTCGCCAAGCTGATTTGTATTCGAGTGCTTTAGGAAAGTCCTCAGTACATTTAGGAAAGCCCTGTTTTAATAGCTGTATCAAGTTTGATTTGGTATACAAGAAAGGATTTCTCGTCTATCTCCTTATAGTCTTGAAGTAAGCAAGCTACATGAAAGATGGAGTTTGTGCACTTCTGTAGAGAGATAATGAGAAGATACATCTAAGAAAAATCCCGACTGCCTTTCAAATCTGCTCCATTGCTTGAAAAGCAGAACACTGAGAGCTGAGAACCTATTTCCCTTCCACTAATGCCTGAAATACTTAGCCTCTTCCCATAGCAGAGCAGAGGCCTCTGATCTGAAGGACAGGCAGGTGTAATTCCCAGGCCAGCACACCCGAGTGAAGAGATCCAGAGCTTTAACTTGCTGTGGACCATGCAGACTGTGATTTACCAGAAGAGCAGGGAACATCCTGAGAACTTCTGTGTGCAATGGCCGCCCCAAGTAATGCCTCTGTCAGTGTGAAAGGGCAAAGAAAACTAAAACACTGATATTTGCTCAGATGCAATAGAAAGTACATATAAAGGGAGTACTTGCCTCTACTCTTTGAGGTGACCCAGAGCCTCTAGTGTTTGAAGGCTTGTTGGTAGGCTCTCATCAAGAAAGCATTGTATTTTTTCTTTTTTTTTTTTTTTTACTGCATAGCTAGTCAGATCTCACTTAAAGCCTTAAAGCCTAAGGAAGGCTGTTAAGCAGTGGCACACCTGAGCCACTTAGAACTTCTTACCCTCATTGAGCAGGATAATCTGGAATGGCCCAACAAGTCTCACCCTTACAATTTGTCACAGCTCTAACCCAGGTGAATCTTTACAAGACTTTCTGCTGTTGTGGAAGTGAGTTAGGGGCTACCACAGAAGTGTTTGCTTGACGAAGCACAAGATTAGCACTCATTTCCCTGAAGGGATTCCTCAGGTGAAGCGAGTCTAAGTCATCACCATGCAAATACAAAAGTCTATATGTGCAATGAAGTGGTCACAAGAAACTGAACTGTCAACTTGCTACATCACATGAGGCAAAAATTTTACTGTTCTGAGCAGAAAAATATGCTCCATATGCCTCCAGCAGCAATGCAGAACTACATCAGGATCAAACAGCAGACAAGTGCTACCCAGTTATATTATAAATGAATGAAGTTGTATGTGTTGTGTAACAGATTTTAAGTAATGTTTTTGGCCTTTTGTAAACAGACATCAACATTTTCAAGAATTTGATTGCTAGGAATTTTGTGTACATGGTGTGTATCATAAAAGCAAGAGTATCCATAAGTAAGCAGACTGGACAGGGAATTAGAGGCCCATCTTAGGAATCGAAGATGATCTGAGGGCTGGAACAGCTCTCCTACAAGGCCATGCTGGAAGTTGGGGTTGTTCAGCCTGGAGAAGGCTCTGAGGAGACATTGTTGCGGCCTTAAAGGGGGCCTACAGGAGAGCTGGGGAGGGACTCTTTTATCGGAGAGATAATTTTAAACTGGATACTGGGAAGAAATTCTTTACTGTGAAGGTGGTGAGACACTGCAACAGGTTGCCCAGGGAAATTGTGGATATCCCATCATGGGATGTGTTCGAGGTCAGGTTAGATGGGTCTTTGAGCAACCTGGTCTAGTGGGAGGTGTCCCTGCCCATGGCAGGGGGGTGGAACTGGTTGATCTTTAAGGTCCCTTTCAACCCAAATCATTCTGGGATGCTATGAATTGTGTTGCAGACAACGGTTTTTGAAAGAGCTGGGTTTAAATTTCCACATTTTATATGCTTTTTCAGCGTGTCTTAGGTTAAAGCCACAGATGGGTATTGTTGGTAATGATTTCATTTTAGAGTACATAGGCTATTTCTTGAAACAAAACGCTAGCAATTGAAGCACTGTCTTGCTTGTGTTTAAATTACACTTGAGTATGATGCTTGCTCTGACACAGAGTATTCACAGAAAGCCAAATATTTTGATTAATACCTCTCTTGACAATGTAAACTAATATTCTATATTTAACCACAGTAATCAACATCAGCAGTAATCAACAGCGGTCAAACCCTGCTGTTCTATGATCTTTATTTGACACTAGAGTACTGCAGAAAAAAACAACTGTAGTACTAGCAAAAAGTGTATCTTACAGTCTAAATTGTTAACAATTAATACAGTTTTAATAGTTGTTGTAATGTAAGGCTATAACATCTTAGAAATTTAAAAGCAACCAGTCTACATTAATATTCTGTTACCTGTATCATGTAAGAAATCCAAGATATGAGAAAGCACTGAAGCCACTCCAGGTGCTGAGCTTTTCAAGATAAACTTGCGTTTGTCAATCTTTTCAGAGATGCCAGAGCAGGAAAATTTGGTTTGTTTTTGTTCCCACAAGCTACGTCGTGTTTTAAATCTCCGTATGTAATATGGTGTATAATGTATGAAGAACCAGAGCTCAGACTGGGAACGTGCTCAGCAGTGGGAATGCTGGGGGAGGCAATATGCAGCTGGCTGTGGCAGTACCTGAAAGGGAGCTGGAAAATGTTTCTCATCAATGTTTCTCCCTTGATAATGGTATTCTTGGGTGTGTTTCCAAGTTGTTAAGTGCCATTCAGAATCTCTGTGCTTAGACACCTGTGCTATAGGCTACAGACTCAAACAGCAAACCATGGCACGTGTAACTCTGTTGAAAGATTCCATAGTGCAGTTTAGAGAAGGCCTGGGGCAAGTTGAGAGATGTTGCTATAAAAACCTAGCTCTCAAATGGTCTCAAAGAGCAGCAGATGACATAGGAAGGTAAAGGCCTTCGTGTTGGGTTACCACATGTGACTCCCAGGAACTAGATGCACCATATCACGTAATGTACTTTATTTCTAGGGTATTACTGAAGCCTGAGGATGGCAGCATTTTTCTGCCCTCTGAAATTCCAGTTACATGGAAGATTATTTTAAGAACAGCTTTTGCTACTGCACTTACTGGAGAAGGAAAAGCAGCAAATATGAACATTCAGAGTTGTATTCCTTGTTTTCTTCATATCTAAACAACAGGAATTCTGTCCAGTATTGTTGTTCTGCACTAAGAAGTCACACAGTACAGTGGACTAGTGCTGAGGTCTGCTTTGTCTTGAGAAGAAAACCAAACAGCTTCTGATTTGAACCAAATAAAACCTAGATTCCGTTGGATGGGAATTAAAACTCACAGTAACTCACTCTCATAACCTTGCTCTGCCAGACAGGGCTGGTAGAAAAAAGAGACACTGCATGGATGTGTTCACAAACTGTTTTGTCCTTTTCAGTCAGAATTTTCTGGCCATGTCTCTTACTGCGCAGCTCTGCCTGGGACAAGTCAGTCCTGTATGAAGCAAAGGCAGACTGATGACAGGGACCAGACTTATGCCCATCACCTTCCAGTGCAGAAACCCTGCTGATCTGGGGGAAACCACTGTAGTCCTACAGGGCTAAGCTAATTTATATTTCTACAAATAAGAATGGTTAGTAGCTATGGGAGCATAATTTCTCCAGGGAAATGGGCTCATAAAATGAAAATACTTTTATTAAAAATTATTTTCTTACTTCTCTCTTAATGAGGTGCTTTCCTGACTTTTTCTTATTTATTGGGTATATTATATAAACATACAGCTCTAAAGAATAGTAATTTTTATTAGATAAGTCCTTGCTATTGTCAAAATATGCTTGATGAGGTTCTCAGCATCCTCAGATACATTGCAAGGCTAGACTATATCTAGCTTTAGAATCAATTTTTTTTTTAATTAATCTAAAATTACAAGCCACGGGATGGTTTTAAAGTATGTGGTATTACATGCTGTATTATGAAGCAAGGCATCAACTTTTCTGTAAGTCGCATGGTTCTCCTGGCCTAAATTTTTAGTCTTTATGTACTTGAGCATGACTTTTTTTGGTTTGTATTGGGGAAACAATTTTCTTCTCAAAGCATTTTACAAGAAGAAATGCATGAAAAATTCAGGAAAGAAAAATTAGACGACTAAGTGCAAAATAGAAGTATAAAATTTATTTAAAACCACCCACAAAGTTCTGTGTAATCAGGAATGATACAATTTGTAATAGTCTTTTTAAAAACTCATGACAAGATTTAAAATATATTTTCAATTACAGTATTCATTTAGCCTTATTCAGTTAGGACAATAAAAAAAAAAGAAAGTTTACGTTCTAAACAGATGAGACACACAAGAAAAATAGAACAGAACAGACAATTTCCACAACAACAATTTTTACATGTATGTTTCAATACTAGTATCAACATTTCAATGCATCTTGCTACATAAACATGAAATCATGTACAACAACTGCTCGCACCAAAAAACATAGCTTAATTAGATCTTTCAAGTAACATGCAGTCACAACTCACAAGTCTTCAAGTACTGCTGGTAAGGGTTCCCTTGTCTGCAAAGACAATTTTAAGGTTCAGTTTCTCAGCTAGCGTAACTCTGCACAGCTCCACCAGCCTCACGAAGCTACGCTCAGTTAGACTAGGAAAGAATCAGGCCCCAAATGTTTTTTGAGAAAAGAAGTCATTTTTATACTTTCTCCTGTAAATACTGTGACATAATGAAGTGCTTTTTCTTTCTGATTTTTTTCTCCCTGTACATCGTCTTTTGTTCAAAAAAAAGTTAATTTTATGTTCCAGATCTAAATACAGTAGGTTGGTAAATGGAAATAATCCAAAACCTCAAAGTCAAAACTGAAAAATAAATATCAAATGCATCCCAAAGGAAGAAAGAAAAAGAAAGAGAAAAAAGAAGAGATGAAAGAAAAGGGTGAATTATTTTTTGTGCTTTGGCATACTGTTAATCTTTTAATTTTGCAAAGCAGTAAAGAATTTCATTAGCTATAGCACTTCAGCACAGTCTGTCCTTGAATATTAATCTTCGTTCTTACAACAGCAAGTCTGAACAGCATTTATGACCTGGTACAATAGTGGCACGTTATGAAGAGCTGCCTCTTCCAAACTGAACATACCTGAATCATAGAATAACTGTTAAGGACTGAAATCTCTGGGTGTTTGTATTGGTTAGAACTGGCTTTCTTTTAGTGGCATTGGGATATCACGTTTGGTTTTTTTTGCCTACGGTTATTTTTTCATTTTGGGGACAAGAGATTCATGAAGTCCAGATGCTGCCTTGTGAGTTGCATGGATTACTGGCATTCAAGAAATTAGTACAACATCTGTTCTCATTAGGCCCTACAGTATCACTGCAGTTTAGAAATTTAAGAATGACAATAGATTTCCTTTTTTCCTCAAATCTTTTTTGAAAGAGGAGTTTGCATTGTGTTGTGTTTCATAGCTGCAGTGTAGTGGGGCTTGATGCTTACATAAAGCTCCCACTGGCAGCAAGGGAAGCTCTGCATGACTCAGGCACTCCGGGCAGTGCCAGCAGTTGCACGTCAAGTATCAGGGCAGTCGGGGCAGTCAGAAAACGTTGGCTTTTAGCTTTGGGTCTCAGAACTCACTGCAGCCTAACAACACCACACGACCCTGCTCACCCTGCTGGGTCTTCAGGCAGAAAAGAACGGAGTTCAGTAGATTGTCACAACCCCATTTTATATAATCAAATAGAAGGGAGCAAGTTATGAGAAAGGGAAGTAAGTATTTTAAGAAAAAAATACCAATCCTTAGAAATAGTTTTACTGGCAATTGTGTGAGATTTCTAGCCAGACCATTATCTAGAGGTACAAATCTTTTACCGCATTCCCTTTGTAGACAATGTCAGGAAAATGACAGCCAATCTAAGCAAATACTTCAAACCTGATAAAAAGCAAGCCAGTTTCTTTTCAACCTCTATTTCTAAACTACAAATAGTCTAGGTTGTTACTGGCCAGTATGTGCACAGTCGGGATATCATGAAATTGATTTCAGATGATTGTACAAATCAGTCATTTGATAATGGTTTTGATTTATACTACTGACCCTTTACACCATTATCAGTGTAACGGGCTACTCTGAAGGATGTAAGCTAAACTGACATCCAGGTAAGGCCCCTTCATCCTTTCAATGGGATGCAAATGACAGTAGTATAAGTGAGAATCAGGGCCTTCATTTTAAGACGACTGCCAAACCCTAGACCCTTTTCCGTTACAATATTCTAATAAAAATACAGATATACATGTAAAATATTGATCAGGTCACAAAGCTTTACACAACAGTATTAAAATGTTCCGTGGTGACAACTGCAATACTGAACATCAGACTAGCAGTTCCCTTGCTCCACTGCAGCAGCACTTCTTTGGAATACAGTTAATCTGCTCCAAGTGGTAACTCTGTACATTAACTGCCAAATCTGTCCCCCTCACATACGCAGCTTTTTGAGGTCTACACCTGCATCCTCTGACTTCATGAGGAGAGCTAGTACGGTGTGCAAAAGTGCTGGAAACAGCCCTGCTAGTCAGTCAGACCAAATAGAGCAAGCCACCTTCACGTCAAGTGTTTAGCACCCTAGTCCTGCACTCACTGCAAGTACGCTGTTAGAAGATTCCAGCATTTTAATATGTGTGGAAAAATTATGTGTATAATTACGTAGAAGAAAAGAGAAAGAGATACTGTTGTGAGAAGAATTAAGGGTATGGCATAAAGAAGCATCTTGTGTCTTTTAAAATTGAAGTTACAAGTATGGGGGTTAAACACTGTAAACAATGTTGGGATGCTGAACGGGGGAATAAAGAATCCTGACGTCTTTATGTCTTGGAAAATGGAGAACCCCTACATCCTTTAATAAAAGGCAGTAACTACTTAATTATTTTCTGCTCAAGCTCAATTAATTTAGCTTGCTGCTACAGAGGAAGAACACCTTTTCTCCAAGCAGTCCTATGTTAGTTAAGGCATTTAACTTACACAATACTTGGGTTTGCCACAAGGACTACAACTGAGCTAACCAGAAGATGTAAAGAAACACTGCTGCTCCTGTAATACTGCCAGGTTATTTGATTTAAAAGCAAGAAAACACTGACTGTGGCAGATAATTAATTGTTCCTCTTTCTTGGAACGGAAAAAAAAAATTCCACCTGCGATATTCCAGGCTGCCTCTGTGAGAACATAAAAGTAAAAAAAATAAACCAGAATTGTCATGTATAGAATAAAAGATGACTGAAAGAAATGGAGTTTGAAAGAGTCATGAGGAGGATAAATTCTTATGCTATTCCTGAGATGCAGACTGACTGATTTACATACAAAGCAGCAACAGCGTGTGTGAGGAATTCAGGAGCAGGCTGCCTGATGGCTGTGCTGCTAACGTTGGGTACTGAAGCAGATCTGCAGAGGGACAGGAACTCCTGGAGTAGTTAGAAGCATTTGGAGCATTCAGCAGCAGGTTATAACGTGACCTAGCGCTGACTGTGAAAACAGCTAACAGCAGAGACCATGGCGTGAGCAAGGTGCCTGTAGTATTCAACGTTAACTATACAGACTAGAAAACAATACCTACTAATCAACACTCGTCAAATTAAGAGTTCTTCAGGGAGATGACACTGTTATGTAGAATTAAGCCTTTGTTATTTAGTCAAGTATGTAAATTACAATATTAACCATAAAGTTTTGCTCACTCTTTTAAAACAACCAAAATATTGTAATAGGGAAGTAATAAAGTAATCACAAAATACATTTTCAACTACTCTTTAGAAGTGATCCATATGTATACTGGTGCCTGATTAGATACTATTAGAAATCCTTGGTCTCTGAGAAAACAAAGTATAAAACTCTTTCCTTTATGTATTATACTTTTGCAGCAACATGTAGACAACTTGTGAAAACTGTCTTGACTAAACATCAGGTAATTCCAGAAGACAATGAGGCCATTTTCTGTACTGTTCCACTAAGTGGACACACCCTCAGGACTTTTGACACTGGCCACACTGTTTAATATTAAAGGAGAACATAAATGTATTATAGTCTAAATAAAAAAAAAGCTTACAAATTTGAAGATAGATGCACCAAAAATGTGTCCATATAAAGGAGTACCCTTGCAACTACAACGTGTCTCAAAAGCCGATTGTACCTTCACAGCTTTGCCTGCGACTTACTCAGGCTGTGCCTCCCATCAGCTTTCCATATTCTCTGTCCTGGTGGTGGGAAGGAGCAGCAGGGGTGAGGATGGCAGTACTCGCTGCCTTCTTCACCTACACACTAGGGACAGGGTGACCCACTCTTGCCCTCCTCGCTGTGGTGGCACAGCAGTCAATGGCCACTTTTTCTACCATTTATTTTTACAGAAAGGCATTCTCTCTGCACTTTCTCCTGAAAATCAGATCAACACCTGATAAAATTAAGAAAGCAAGACTTTCCAAATCTGATTGGACTGTTCCTCATCCCTGTGTTATTTAATATCAGTTCATGGACAGCACCATGGGTCACAGCTGGGCAGACACTTTTCACACAAGAAATAAACCACAGTTTTGTGGAAGACAAGTCACAAAGAATCTAATCTGAATTTGAATTTCAGCTACCACAATAGACTTGAAAGAGTTTGTTCAACACTGCCTGAATGCAATTGCTGTTAACGTATATGAAGTGTGGAAGTGGACATACAACTGAGTTTTTCTTATTTCTCAAGGCACAGTTATTTCCTCCTATTAACCTAGAAATTACAGGGTTTCTGTGGAAGAAAAATGAAGAGAAAAATGATATATAAAATGGATTACAAAGCTGATGACTGCTTGAGAAAAGGAGCTAATTTCACATGAGAGAAATTTTGTGGGAAGTGAAAGGGCAAGACTGACCTTGTGTTTCAGACATAAAACCGTGAAGATGCAGACTTATTGAAATGGTTCCATGCTAATCTCTCACTTAACAACCTATCAGATAGGAAAAATCAAGAGCTGTCAAAAGCATAAGCCTGAAGGTGGTCTGGAATAGACCTGCCTGCGTGGCTAGAACTGGAAGTGAAGATATGATGGCTCCCCACAGACCCTGAATCACTTCTCATGCTACAAACACTGTGATCTCTGTGTTTAACCAAAAGCAAAACATTTACTCCAAATCTCTCTCCATCTGTCCTTGCAAAACCTATTAATTGTGAGGGTCCAGGTTGGCACAGACTTCAGTTGACTGTTAGTCATACCCATCCAGTTAAAGATGAATATTTGCATGAAAGCTTGTCAAAAGAGCACATTGCAGTCAGTGGGGCTGCAGCAACGTAAACAGGACCAAAATTTAACCCAGTAAATTTAGTATAATACTGCAATGATACTAAAAAGGTATTTAAAAGACCCCAAATAGTTGTATGTTACAAATAATCTTAAGTACTAAAGAAACTGTCATTTACTCATGCTTAACAAAATGTTGCTTAAGATACTACAGTTATTTGCTTTTCTAGGTACAGAGAAGCAGTCATAGGTGAGATGAGGACTTTTAACAGCAGTTACTCCTAAGTAAAAGTTAGCTTATAAAGTCCTTACAAGCAATAAATCTGAAGACAACTGTTACAGCTAGAAAGTCACAAGTACTTGTTAGTTCTTAAAAAACCTTTTTGGTCATGTGACTAAAATATTTGTAGAAATATTTTTTTCTACTTTCTGTAATTGTACATCACATTATAAACCAGTAAGTGCAGAGAAACTGCACATAAAATTCCCTATTGAATTGGGCACGACTGCAGTACCCCCAGCAGGACCCGAGGGGGTCACACAGAAGGGGCTCCTGCAGAAAGCGCTGTTCCTCCCCTTCCCTCCCTGGACCCAGTGGAGATGGGATGAGCCATTTTTTCTCAGAATTCAGGTGTCCCATGCTGGATCACAACAGTTTTTGCTAGCCTGCTGCGAAAAAGGATCAGAACACAAACACAGCCCACCACCAGTGTGGTATTTCACCCACACCAGAGTGGAAGCCAGGTGAAAAATCCAGGTCTGACCTAGCCTGCTCCCTTAATTTACATCCGGCTCTTGATCTGGCCATCCTGGGGGGACTTTGTTCAGGGGTAAAAACAAATTACAGGTGGTTGTGTAGGCTGCAAGGGAAAGCAGTAGACCCATGGATTTGCAAGTTTTAAGAGACAAATACTGTTATGTAATGATAACCTTACTCAAATAACCATAATTTGCGTACAAGACTGATAAATATTCTGAAATGTTACAATAAATAGCACGCAGTTGTAAAAACAGTAAATAGTTGCATTTTCTACACTGGAGTACAGCAATAGAAAATATTAGCTTCTCAAATGGCAATCTGCTGCATGCCATAGCAGGCAGCAAAAGCAGCTGGCTGGCCTGCCTTTAGGTACGTGCTGAAGATACAGTCACGGAAAGAGCACCACAAAATGATATTTTATTGTATAGATGATAGCTTTTTCTCATGTAAGTAATCTTTTGGAGTAGTTAACTGTGAGTTTTAGCACCTATTAATGGCATTAACTAGGATGTTAATACACACTTTTCTGTGTTAAAATTGCCATTTCTAAAAAGGTAGATCTGGGGTAACTTGTGCAGTAACTTGACAGGGGCTATGTTTGGAGGTATCTTTTCAGATCCACCTTTCAGTTTCTCAGTTCTCTGAGAGAAGCTGCTGGTTCTTCAATGAAACATTTTAATCTTGAAGTTTCCAATCACACATACATTAAACGAGGGCATTTATAGGGGAAGATTCAAGTAAAAATTATCTGCTTTAATGATCTGAACCTTTTAAAGGGTGAAGAGATGGCTCTGTACTTACTATTTCTGTGTAGAAAAACTGTTAGTCACATGGAAGTGCTGAACAATAAATGTGGCTTCTTTACTTTTCCCAATTTGCATTTATACAAACCAGAGATATCAGCACTATCAGTGACACCAATAAACTGATCTGTCCTATAAAGGATGGACAGTGGCACGGGACAAGGGTTTTCAGCCAGCAGATACATGAGTGGAACAGCTAGAGAGCGTACAGGACTACGTCATTACTGTAGGGACAGCTGGAATTCTTACTAATCCTCGGCTCACCAAAAATATACAAGTTTTAAAATGGAAATCTAAGGCACACAAAATACCATAATGATTTGATGTATACTGTATATTACATAGTCAAGAAGCATAAAACTGCTGGTACAAAACGATGGCATAATATTGTTTTTGTTTTATTATTATTTACAATCCCTTCATATCCTCTATTTGAACTAATATTAAGCTTTGAACTAAATTTGCAGCATACCCGGTTTTTACAAATTTACTTAAAATAGGTTAAGATACAAAGAACGGGTTCAATTTGGCCATCAACATTTTTGCTCGCTTCGACAGGAATCTGCAGAATGGGACCCAAGGCCATTCCATAGCGATTGCTACCTCGGGCCGCCCTCCTGCGAAGGCTGCGCACGGGCGTCTCCCTGCAGGAGCTCGGCCGCCCCGCCCACAGCCGCAGGGAAGTGGCTGTAGCACCAAGGTCCTCACTGGCACTAGGTGTTGAAAATACAATCTGTGTCCTTCTCGCACCCAAACTGTAAGCACAGCGCTTGCAGTTCCACTCCTCAAGGAAAAAGCACCTTGTCTAGGTTTAAATCAAGCAGACGTAGATAGTTCGTATTCCTCTGTTACAGCACCACTACATTATACTATTATCAAGTATATTTTTAGTACATTTTCTCACTGGAAAACTCTGACCTCGTTCTACCTACAGGTTACTTGGGCAGGGAGGACTCCGAGGCAGAATTAAGGTACAGCTTCATCTCTGGGGCCTGATCCTGCAGCTCTCAGTCACGAGAGGAGCCGTGGCCTGAGCGGTCCCCCCGGCGGTGCCTGGGCAGGTATGGCTATGCAGCTGTTCTCACGGGAGAAGATGCAGGATGAGGTCGGTCCTTAGCTAACATGGTCATTTGGTAATTTGTTTAAATAAATAAGTTTTAAAAAGAAATACATAGGAGAGGAGAATCAGAAAGAAGAGTGGGATGCTACAGTATTTATAAGCAATGGAGTGTCTGTTTTTCCTCTGGTTTAGCAAATACTCATTTCATGATATGTCACTTTTTCAACAGAATTGGAGAACATAAATTTCATATGTTTGGAAGGAAGAATACAACCCTTTCTACATGAAATGTAAAAATCACTTTAAAAATTTACAAAACATTTTTGTAAAAAAACTGAACTTAGAAAGCTGGTGAATGTTACAGATAGGTTACTCTTAATGAAAAACTTGCTGTTCAACATTTAAATTTCCTACTTTTCCAACACTTCCTCTGTATTTTCCAATTTATTTTTTTTTCCAGAATAGAATAAGGCAACTCTAGGGGGTATTTTTTTAATCCCAAAACAATCCTACCCCTGAGGCATTAGGAACATTTGGTTGTCATGTTAACTTATAATGCTCCAAACGAATGAGACTTATGCACTTATTGCTCAAAGAAATCATAACAAATGCTGCCTTTAAAAACCCAAACAATATTCATAACTCCCCACAGCGACACACGTATTGACAAGACATCTCCTAATTCATTGTTTGTACACTCTCTTGAAAATCATAAAATGCTTCTGTCCTTTATAACTGTTGTTTATATGCAACATAAAATCTTTGATGAAAAAGGGCAAGTTTAAAAACAATCACATATGCTATTAGCATACATACTGCAGCTGTAACAATATGGAACTCTACACAGCAAGAATAAAATGATTTCTTCTGTAGAGTATGCACAAACCTTAGACAATATGATCCTTATACTATACTATTTCAAGTTAATTTTAAAAATAGAAAGTGCTTTTAAAATATATATTTACAGCTTAAAAACAACTTCCAGCCATCATTACCAATAACTTCATTTCATACATAATGACGACTCTAGAGGAAAAAAAAAAATCATTGGTTTTCTAAAAGATTTATCTGTAATTTGGACAATATAGCAATGGTTGGAAGTTGTTAAAGCAATGGCACCATGAAGTAATAATTCAGCTTATTTATTTTAACTGTTTGATGTGGTTAAGCACCAAGAGCTGTGTAGAGCTATTACTGTATAACTTGATTTAACACCATAAAATGTGAACCTGTTAAAATCCCTATAAATGATTTTTGTAGTAAACAGACTCGATTTAAAGCACCAAAATATAAATTCCTAAAGGTAATAAACTGAATGATTCAATCAAGGTTAATAACCTAAACAAAATCTTTTTTAGAATGTATTAAAACTATACAACTTTTTTTCTTTTTTGCTTAAAATGTGCTTGAGCACCACCAAATGTTAAAGTCACAGTTTAAGAAGAAATCCCCCCCCTTTTTTACCTCAGCCTTAAAATGGTTGAGATGAGCAAATAGTAAACGACACGAGACTTGTTCTTTAACAGCACCTTAAAGAAACACTGTGTAACACTGCACCAAGAGGAGGCACCGATACCAAACCTATGCCCAATGGTTGTAGGGCCCCGCCACTCGCGTCAGGGCGTAGGAAGATACTGTTATTACGTTATCCTTAGTTACTGTTAATGCTCGGCGTGATGGAATTTGGTTGAACTCATTGTCTTCATAAAAAAGATCTCTGTTTTCACTTGTTTGCTTTGTTTTCCTGCTGCTAGAGTTTAGTTCACTGTTCTCCGCTCCCGATCTCTCTGCTTCTTTTTCTTTTTCTTTCGCCCTCTCGGCCATCTTTGCCTCCCACATGGCTAAACCATGTTTTGGCTCATTTAAATTTTTGTGTTGATAGAAAACTAAAGAAATTCTCGTGGGATGATTGCGGTTGGGTTTTTTGATAGGCGTGGTAGCGTGGAGTTCACGCCTCGCACATTCAATTAAGATAGAACCATGAGAAGGTGCCACGGCAACGCCGCCAATGTCATCATCCAAAAAATTGTGCTCGCTGTCTGACCACATTTCCTCAGCTTTTTCTTCCGAATCAGTCGGCTGGCCCAGTGCACTGCTTTGCTTTTCGTCAGCACAGTCAAAACCACACGTCTGTTCTCGATGGGCGCTGCCCTGTTCCGCCGGGCACCCCCGGGAGCAGTCGGCCTCGTGTCCCACCGCATCCTCTGCCGGAGAGCCGGGCGGTACCGACGGATCGCGAGAGCCCGTCGCCTGCGAAGGGGGAGCGCTGTCCGCCTGCAGCTGGCAATTCTGCTTCTCTGGCTGATGTTCAAGTATAGTGGGCAGGGGGTCTTTATGGGCTGGGGGGCCTGGCGCAGAGACCTCTGGAAGAATCGGTGGCACACCATTCATCTTATCGTTCAGCAAAATTCCAGTATAATCTTTGACCGACACATCAAAGTTCTTACAACTAACATAAGGTGTCACGTGAGGTTGCTTGCTACTGCATTCAAAATACCCGTAGGGAACTGAAAAATCTTGTTGAATATTGGTCACTGCTGTTATGCCAGGCTGATGTGCTAACGAGGAATAAGGATGTAAACTATCCACCTTGAAAGGGGAGGACGCCGTATACTGTTTTAATATGGAGCAATTTTTAGTAGTGTTTGAAGTATGTTTCATGGCGTAGAGGTGATCGGAAGCCTCCATTTTTATTCCAGGTTTTAAAGCATCTGTTTTGTTCCCTATAAAAAAAAATACAACCAAAGTGTAAGTATACTTTTCCTCACTTAGTAAAATGTACCTTTTGTAATGTTTTCATACTTGCTTTCTAATGCAAAAGATATACACGACGACTACAAATTTTTCAAAATGTGTTTTGGGTTTGTGTTTGTTTTTAAATTTTTATTTTTTTGGGAATATCTCCATGACTCTAAATACACATGTAATAGCCTTGCTGAATTAAGACCTTAACCTTTTCCAGTCAGACTGTTGGCATATAAAATAGAAAGGTATTTCACAGAGGGATGAATAAAAAAAACAGATTCAATGGAATAGAATGAAATAGTTCTGCACGAGTGCTTCCCAGCAGCTGGCTGCTGCCCTTCAGCACTGCCCGGGCTAGCAGAAAGCACTGCGCAATTGTGCTAATTGTGACAACTGACGAAACTCAGTCTTTCTGAAGTTAAGCCTTATGAAACAATCAAAATTCTTCGCTTCCTTCGGCCCATATTATGATCAAACGAAAAAGCTTGTTTCTAGATCTTGTCTGTCATCCATTGCAGCAAAAAGAGTTACTAAATTAGAATGATTTGTGCATTAGCAAGTAACTACTCAGAAATTTGCTTTAAAACACAAAAAGGACCTGTCGACATACTCGCAGTAAATCCATCCTTAGGAAGCTGCACCATCCAATCTGGCTGTCTTCCACCTAATTGCCACACATTAATTATTCCAGACCTTTGTGGAGACAGGCTTGTTCAATTTATGTCAGCTCCCTAATCAATTTCCAGGCCTGGCTCCCTGCAGTTGTGCTTGTTTGTGGAACAGTCTCCTCAAATGACTCATTCTTGTCATGGGCAAGTTCAATCCAGAGTCCACTGGAGTAATGGGTAAGAATTCCATCCACTTTGATGGGCTTTGCATCATGCCCTGAAATTGCTTTACGTGTGTTTGGCTGGCAAACTGGCACCCCACAGAGACCTCTCACATGTTCTCATAAAAGACTGTCTCTGTCAGTGTTGTCTCTTTGTTCCATAAATACACAGAATGTTTAATTGCTTTACCGAACACAGAATAACTGTTCTTTCTTCTATTCTGTCTTCTAATAATTTATAAATGGTGATGGGATTAAAAAAACATTATTTTAATAGGAACGCAGTAAAGGCAGAGTGGGATAAGTTAAGGACACAATATTTAGCACGTAAACACTGAAGTTGTGCAGGTACATAAGGAAATCACATCAACTCTTTACAAACCTTTCCTATGAAATCAAACTCAGAGCATTTAATTTAATTAAGAACACCTCCCCACACAAAGGCCTTCCTCCAAAAGATTTGAATTGCAGCTTTTGAGCTATTTCTATTGCCTCTGAAGAGAAAGACCTACATTCTCTGGAAAATAAGTTTTAACAGCCCCTGTCACTCTCAAGATGACCAGGGCTGCAGCAAATTCCCCATCTCTCACCAGAAGAGTGCTTTGCTCTGCAGGGCAAGGCAGCAGACATTAAGAGAAATTAATTCAATCGTATGGGTAGAGGGAAATGAGTAATGGTTCAGACAAGGTGGCTTTGCTCACCAGGAACACCTCCTGTACACCTCCACGGGAACTGCTGGCTGAAGTGGCCAGCTGAGAAACTGCCTCTAAGTTGGTGGTTCCTCTCTTCTATATAACACAGGCCAAGAAGAATTGCTAGTATTTATGGAGACAGGAATAACCTTTTTGTCTGTAAAGTTTATTTGTCCAGAATAATGTGGTTTAATGACAGGACTATACAAGGAAGGATATGAAATCTTTAATAATATGTATGTCATAATAAGGACTTCAAAGGCTCTCAGCATTAGCACAAATGTAAAATTAATGGTTGTGCTGCTTGCTGTTGCCAAAAGATGTGTGACAAGTGCAACCTATTTAATACACAGCATTTCTACAAAGGACTTGCACAGCTGAGATTTAAACCAAGTCTCCATACATGCACACCCTACCAAGGCAACCAAATCTGTGTTCAGCATTCAGAAGGTCCTCCCCACCACCATCTTTGCTGCCAGGTAAACACAAGTAAAGAGAGTCCTCTGATCCCCTTTTTAACTTCCAGTTCTCCATGTGATGAAGACACAGGTTAGAGGGATATCTCAGACTTTACAGCTGGGGGATACTGCAGTGGCTCTGGAATGACAGTCAGGTCTCCTTCAAGAGAACTTACTAGGTCTATGTAATGGGCAGCAGGGCTTGGCTGGCCTTGGGGCTCCTCCACGAGGAGCCAGGATACTGCAAAGAGAGGCAGCCGCACGGAGCGAAAAGCATGGCTGACAGTACGTACCACGGGTGTCTTGTCTCATCTGTCTGCACGTTCTCTATATTCTTTTTAATATTTAAAAACCCAAATCAATATTCTAAAGTCCTCGTTAGTAAATCAAGTACTATACAGTACATACACCATTTACCAATATCTTGTCCTTTACAGTTGAAGTGTAGCAAAATTTTCTTTTGCTCTTACATTAGAAAATTTAACAGTAGCATCTGACTGGCTTAACGTAACTTCAGCACTACTTTAATCACTGCTTACCTAAAATTGTAGTCAGTATTTTTTTTTTCTTCCCTAGGGAAGCTTGTCTATTTTTTTTTGGTAACTATTTTTCAATCCTTTGTCATTTATGTTTAAATGGCGTGACCAGAATTGAATGCCACTGTTACTATGAAGTCTCAGCTAGACTAAAATTTTCCATTCCTCAGGACTAAAATGATACCCACCACTGGCAGGATGGAAAGAGCCAATAGATGACTGATGCCCTATCATCACAAAAACCCTGTACGTACAAGTACAATGCTGTAGTATTCTAAATCCATAACTAACAAAACTTTGCATTTCACTGCGGGTTAGGGGCAGGCAGCAGCAGTGTGCTCAGGACTTCACCGAGCCACTGTCCAGTATGAGCAAACCCCCAAACAGCTCATTTGTCTCCTGCAGAGCACGCCGCCTCGCCCTTCGCAAACCTGCCCAGTGAGCGAAGCCTCTTCAAAAGGTTTCACATGGCCAATGGCAGCAGCACGTGCCATCAGCAGACTTGGGGCTGACAGGTTCAGCATCTATTTTGAGGGATTCCACTATCAGAACTTCCATGACAAACCCTGCACTTTTATGATAGAAATCAGATATTTCTATTCACATTCTTATTTTTCCACCTCTGAACAACTTTCTCGCTTATAAAAGTATTCCTGCCTCACTCTGGGACTTACTATTTTCAGCAGCCCTTTTAGATTACCAAAATACTTGAAGTCCAAACATACTATAGAAGTTGACTCGTTTACACAGTTATTTTCTTATTTGTACACGTTGAAGGAATGAAGTGCTGTGCTCCCAAAGCATATCACAAAGCTCTGGGTACTGCACCTCTTGCCAAAGGCACAGTTTTCAGGTATCGAAGCCATGCCAATTTGTAACCACCATGTCATGTGCAGGGAGGTGGTCTGCAACTCGTTTTGATGGTTCAAAGCAGCTTTCCAGTGAGATCAGACAATTTCAGAATTCCTTCCCAAACCAGAGCCCTCTAATGCTCCCAGGACTTCCAGTCCACCCTGAGCACGATGGAAATTATTAATCGTTGCTTCAGAGTTACTGTTGGGTGTCACCTCAACTTGAGGAGTCCTTTCACATTTGTTTCAAAGCCTGAGCTGTCTCCCCAAAACGTGCATGTAGATTAATGGAAAGCCTGTCTAATTTCCTGGGGGGGGTCAATACTACTGCTTTTCTTTTCTTATTCCATCTGCTACATGCAACGTTCATTGGTTGCCTTAACTTCTCTGAGACAAAGCAGGCTACTGAGTGCAAATTACAAAAATGTCTCCCGTGGATCTATATTTTTAAAAGCTATATCCCCCTAAACTGCAGGCTTTCTTTTAAATACTTTTAATTATTATTTAACTATTATTAACTTAAATCTATTATATAGAGCTGTATGTCTCTCATGATATAAAATTCAAAATCATAGCAGGTTGGATAATTTTCCTCTTTTCTTCCTGAAAGGTAGATAGGCAGTGCTTGAATGCCTTTTATTCCTTTTAAGCTATGCTTTAGTTCCTTTTATCTATTTTCCCCCCTCTAATCACAGAATCTAAGTCCATGGCTTCCTGCACCTCTTCCTTCTTTTCTACTTCTCATTACTGCAAAGTCCCACAGAACAGTTCTATCCTTTGAAGGACGGGTCCAAAACCTGACCCCAGGTACAACAGCATGGACCTGAAGCTCCTCCACAGAGCACAGCCAAGTTGCAGTTCTATGTTGCACAAACATGTCTTGAAACAGAAGACTCTGGCTGTAGTAACCTTCTTGTAGCAGAACAAACGTGGCATCCCTTTTGCCCAGATGCTAACAGAGACCATCTCTCTGGCCCTCACTAATAATATTTCAAGGAACAATTTGAGAAGCATTGCCTTATTTGATAAAATCTGGTGGTTTTTTGTGAATTTTTTCACAAAATGATACTGCTTTGCTGCAATATCCATGCCATCAACAGGAAATTATCCTCAGCTCTGAGAAAGCCATTGTCTTGCACAGGAAGTGCGTAACACAGCTCCTGTACTTCCAAATGACAGAAATTCACCTTGCTTATTAGATAAACATTCCTACAACAGTATTTCAAGATGATCCTACTACCATTATTTATTAGAGTAAGGGAACTTGGAAACCTTTCACCAGTGCTCATGCACCACCACAAACTTATTTTTCACTGACAACCTTTTTTTTGTCCTGTGCCAAGAGAGAATATTGCCTTGCTCATCAGCCCCTAAAATGCAGAACATACAAGTATTTGATAAAACCGAGTATCCAGGACATTTTCATTCCCCTACTAGAGGCAAGAGGCAACACAGTTTCAGAAAAGAGGGGCAGAATTTAATAAGCACCACTCACCTAAACAATGCAAAGTGTTGCCAAGATTTTCTGGGGCCTCAGTTTTCAGCTTGACTGGTGTTGAGTATTTTTTATCAATTAATGGCTGCTTTTCAGTCGGGGTCCTCCTTGTGTCTGGTTTCTTCTTCTTTGTAGCTCTGAGTGGCTCAGCCAACATTCGCACTTCCCTGGGAAAAGCTGTGAGCACCTGTATGGCTCCGGCTTTTATCTTAGCTTCCAGTCCCTCTTCAGTGCCAAATTCATCTGTTTGTGAAATTTTGTAAAGAGGTAACACATGGAGCTGTTCATCGCTGGGAATCACCCCCACTCTCCGGTTATCTTCCTTCGTTAGTGTACAGACCTGGCAAGGACAGAGACATTTACAAATACAGCCACATACATAAACCACAAAAGTTATCTAAATATTTAAGCAGTCATCCTGGACTTCATTGTTTTCTCGTATTTTATGCCCTCAATGCTATGGGTCTTACGAATGCAAATATCTGACAAGTACTTAATTTGATTTATGATAATTGAGAAAAATTATTGGTACTTGAAGAATAAGATTAAGGCACATCTTGGACAGGAAAAATGAAACTTTGGCTCAATTTACGCTCTCCACAAACGTATGTCATCTTGGTAAACAATCTGAGCTGTAAATATACTGTAAATTCCTAAGCAGGTTGTTGTGTTGTGTTTTGTGTTGTTTTTTAAAAAACATATTTGATATTCAGATTCATTTTTAAGGACTCAAAAATATGAAAAAAGAAAATATTATTTTTTGATAGAACAAGAAGTTTCTGTGATATGGAACTAATTTAGTTCTTTCTTTTGGTTGGCAAATGAAAAAAATAAACCAACCAAAACAGTTACTCATACTGCTCTATATTTTGAGCAAATCTCAGCTCTAACAGCTCTCTCTTTATACAGACTTCCTTAAACCAACACCCTTTCCCAACTCTGCCTCTCTGCTGTAACAAAGTCACAAGACCCAGCAAACGTTTGGTTTACTCTAGGCCACTGACCCACTGTGTGTTGTGAGAGAATGCCTGCTGGATCCGGTTTGGTAAAGGCACATCAGACATGTAGGTAAGTACTCAAACTTATCCCCACACTTCGCTTATTATCATTTTCCTAAATCACTGCTATACATCTGCAGTACTTAAAATTTTCACCAGTTTCAAAGTTCCTGCCATTATCAACACCAATCCCTCACCTTAAAAGCAGTGCTAAAATCAGCAACATGGTTCCTGGTTTCATTCTGTGCTCCCTAAGGGATGGTGAAAGTTGTACGTGTAGGAGCAAGTGTGCAAGCAGTCATGTCATTTACACTTGCATTGGTCACGTCCCTGTGAGACTGGGGGTGTTCACAACAATCTGTGGGCTCGCTAGAAAGCCGTGCGTTAACGCCACGGCTCAGTTAGGCTTCTGCTTCACAGGGAGTTACAAGCTGCACAACATTTCACAGGAACCTGAGCACCATCCAAGGATGAGATGATACTCCCTGAACAGAAACGTTATCATTCCATCAGTGTGTAGGCGGAATGTGACACCTATCACAAACCGTTCACCAAATTTCCCAGGATCTTGTCACTATGGCTAACATTCCAGGGGAGAATAGTATTATTATTATTATTATTTTTGGGGGGGGGGGAAAACCAACATTTTTTATTTTATAGCACAGCTTTCACATAAAGGCATCACATAAAGGCATCACACAATTATTTCCAGAACAATAGAATTACACAGTCACAAACTAAAAATCCTAAATCAATAAGGTGGTGGTTAAGGCTTTATAAATAGCTATATGCAAAGCTGGACAGTTGCAGAGCAGCAGAAGGAGAAAATCTGAGGGACAGAGACAAAGGAGAGGAGCTTTTCAGGTGGCATTTTGAAAGGATCAAGAAAAGGGCTCTTAAGAAGGCGAAGTGAAGGGGCAATTAGAAGCTGATGAGCAGCACTTACTGCTGGACTTGCTCCATGCGTGCGTACTTACCTCGACTGGGCAGCCTTTGGACTATGAGGGAGATTCAGAAAAAACAACAAGTTGTTCCATGAGCAGTGAAGGATGCCTGGTTCCCTATGGACTTCTCCATCCCCACACTCCCACGTGCCCAACCCCAGCACCCCTCTCCCCTGCTCCCTCCTCTGATGGGCACCAGCCAGTGGAAGCAGGGCCCAGCTGAACCTACTGATGCCTCCTGGCTACCGGGTGCACACGGATTAACCTGTGGCCATGACCATGAGGATGCTGCTACCTCCTCAACAGAGGAGCTCACCTGGACCCCTCTCCCCAGTCAGCAATGAAATTTCACAGTTTGAAACAAGAGGTTACAATCTCCAAAGACAATTCCGTTTCTGCCAATTTCAGTGAAATCTGGTTGCAATCTGACAGCAGACTCAAGTGTTATTCAGGAAGGATGAAAGAGGATGTGATGTATAAAGAACACAATGATACATGACTGGGAAGGCCCAGCAAATCCTCCCCTTCTAAACCAAAACCAAGTGCCAAAACAACAAGCACGGATCTCAAGAGGAACTGTCTGATTCTCACTTGTCATTTGAAATACTCTGTCCAACCTGCACCAGGACCTGGAATTATGTACAACTCCTAAAGATTCAATCCACAATATTGCTGATTTTGAAAATTGAGACCCTCAGCCAATTTACAGTTCTAAACCTTCATCCAATTCACCAGATGCTTTCACGGAAAAGTGATCTTGTACATTTATTAGTTTTAGTCTTTTCCACCATAAAAACATTTACTCTTGAAAGTGCATTCATCATCTTTCATCCGACTTAGAATTAAGCAAAGGTAGATGAGCTCTACACTGCATAGGGGGGCCTAGGGGGAGCATACAAGCAGAGACAAAAAACCAAAGCTCGTATTGGCTGAAGAAAACCTTTTTTTAAGCAAAAATGAGTATTTGTCACTATCACAAAGCTGACACCCTCTTTAGAACAAGAAAGCTAAAGAAACATTTTGAGGAACTGAAGAAACTGTTGGAACTATGTTGAAAGTCAGCTCCAACACACATGATATATTAAATACTGAGTTAGAATACATAAAATTAAGAAATTAATGTATTAAAAAACATGTTAAAACCCTGAAGACTCATATACCTGCAGCCTAAACAGCATAACAGCAAATTTAATATATTTAAAATTTCAAGGTTAGTATTGTCAATAATATGTTTTAATATAAAAGGAAGGGCACAATGGCAAGTGGATAACTGAAAAGTTCAATGTTACAGGGAAAGCTGCTATAAATAAGGCCCTACAGATAAGCTAGCAATTTATAGCTGAAGTAGAGCAATCCACCAAATGAGAAATATCAGTTTCAAAAGCCATTCCAATATTCAAATCTATGCAAAACATTCCATTAAGAAATGTAAAGAGGAGCTATCGTGGAAGAGTTAAACCCAACATTTTCCATTGGTACTGATACTATGCTGCAAAGTGACTAAAACTGATCATGAGAAAATCATGGACTCTGTTAAAGCTGGTTTACACAGTGAAGCTGCATATCCTGCTACTCTAAATACTTTTTCCAGAACATGCAGCTACATCATCCAGGATGCCCAAAAGCCAAAGAAAATGTTGGCCAAGTGGTTTGTTTAGGTTTCCAGTATGCTTGGTGACCAAACCCATTACCTATTCTGGGTTTAGTGACATCATGGTAAAACTTGCGTATTTGTAAAACTTTATTTTTCTTTTAAACTGAAAACGCATCTATGAACTCAATGAAATTCCCTCCCACATCTCCAAAGAAACATCTGTAGCCATACAGCCCCCAACGCGTCATTCTGGGACTCTATGATCTGCCTTCGTCCTCTTGAACCTCCCATGCAGAAACGACATAGCCTTTTCCACTGTGTCCTAAAAACAGATGTTTGAAATTCAAGTTTCAGCAAAGCAGTGCAACTGCCTCTGTCAACGTGTAAGACTGAATCAGGTCTCCTGCACTCATTTTTTTGAGTGCAAAGCACTCATTCCTTTGCAGCTGGAAGCAGGATGGGTGGGTGCCGTGTGGGACCCTGAGGTGCTGCTGTGTCACTGCTTCCCATGACAAACAGGAGCAGCACTGCTTTGCCTTGACAGCTGAGACAAACCCTGTCGTTAGCTCGGCCTGCTCTACCCTGAACAAGCACGTCAGTCGGAGAAGGGGGCCCCAAACGTATTGCCCCTCTGACCACTGTATGCCCAAGGGCAGTGCCATCAGACAGCGTTTCTGTGCCCTATGCTCCAACACACACAGACTACTGCCTGGGAGCTCTCAGGTTAGCAGGGGAAGCTTCTAATTGTTCCCCGTTTTCACAATGAAGCACAGCCACAAAAATCCTTCCTTTACAGCCCTGGGGGTTCATCTTTTCTTGTATTTGTTATAATCTGAACCACGAATTTAAGCATCTAGGACTTCTGTTGCTGACAAAGCAAGCTGTGGGCATGGTCCAGAACACTCCCTGGCCAGTCACAGAGACATCTGCATTTATTGCAAAGCCTATATGCAGTGTCTTGATGAGCCCTAACTACAGAAATACAGCAAGTCATTGGGAAAAGAGAGGATTCCTTTTTTTAACTAAATCAGGAACAGTTCCTTGCTGGATTGCTGATTGACACTACTTAGTTCTGCTGCCAATAATCAATTTAATATTGTACCTGCCCTTGAAGCATAATTTATCTTGCTTGCTTTCTTCTACAGTGCCTGCTACAGACTATGTGGCACCAACCATGGCATCCAAATGCATCCAGTCTCTCTCCTTCCTCAACCCCATCAAAAAGGATAAGAAACACACATATGCAAGCTGCACCACTAGTGAATCTTAACTGTTTTGCTCCTGTCACTGTGAACCCCCATATGTCAATGATTTAAACGGATTCACACAGGTACGAAGAATGTGATCCTTTGCAATTAATCCAGTAAAGAAACAAGACTATTTCACAGACTCCATTAATAACTACAAAGCTTTTGTCTGCGTGTTGCTCATTTAGCCTTGTACCCACAAGGAACAGTTGTACTGTATATTAGTGGCCCTTCAGCAAATGCTAAAAGATTAAAAAAGAGTCAGAGTAAAAAAAATGGAGGGTGTATTTATTCCTTGCAAGGCTCTTAAACTCAGTTTTGACACAGAAATTACTTCTGCTTCTTTCAGATAAACACATCAGTTCACACCTCTGTAGAACTTGTTTTCACTCCTTCTGAGCAAATAGAGCAAACAGAGAATGTCCATTTTTATTTTTAGTTTTTCTACCAAAAAGCAGCTCTGCTAAATTCAGGTGTGATTTTACTAGCCAGGAAAGACATGCAGCAAATCAAGTCTCCCTTGGTAATCCCCAGGTCTGTGTGAGTTAAGCTACACCACTCTGTCTCGTATCTACAGAAGGTGTTTCCAAGGCTTTTTTCCCCCCTACTGCTAAAAAAACCGAAGAGCCTCATTTATTTTCAGAACCATCTACAAATAATGCAGCTCATCATCAAAACACCTATCGCCAGAAAAATACAGGAATGCTCCTCTGAAATTCCAGCAGAGACAAAGAAAAGGAACTGTTACTGGCAGCTCATGAGAGCATATATTTCTTTCAAGTATACAGCAAACTCCGTCCTTATCACTAAACTCGTTTCAGTGCTTTGCTGACCTCATGTCTGTATCTGTTTTAAATAAGTTAAATTGATTCTGTTTTTCCTTCACTTTCAACGCACTCTGCAGCATTCCTCTCGTATTTGTGGTAAAAGTGATTCACCAACAGCTGAAGGGAGAAAATGAAGAGGTGTCACTTCTGCCACAGGCAGTGGCCACAGAGCTGCCAGCATTCGCAAATCCTGCAAGGTATTTACTTTAACCTTTTCAGCTGAGAGGAACTTTAGATTTTGTAGATGGAGATTTTGTGTCAGAATGAGTAGGAAGGGAAGAAATCTTACCAACACTAATGAGGTGCAAGATGACAAGTATGTTTTGTACAGACTTCAAACTGCAAGGTGTGACTACTATTTAAAAAAATCAAGTAAACAAAATACAAGAGAAAAATAGTAAATAAACTTATGGACGTTTGAGGTTTGTAAGGCAGTGCACATCATTCTTACTCTGTTTATTGCCACATTATCAGAAAACAATCATCTATAGGAAAGCTCTCACCACAGTTAGATGTATTATTATACATAGGACATTTTACAGACAAAATATGTCATAGTTATGTAAATGACTCCTTCATCTTTATTATTTATAAGAAATCTTAACTTGTTTTAAACTACGTCGGCAGCCAAAGCAGCTTCTGGAACTAAATGGGAATGCAGGAGGTGATCAGACAGATGCCAGACTAAACATGGCATTATTTCTTCTTGCGTTCTTACCACTAGTTTTCCTATTTTATCATGAGATAAAATATGTCAAAATTAACAAACCTCATTTTGATCATCATCAAACTAACCTCGACAGAAGAAAGCCCAGTAAGTCCTATCACCCTGTTAGCAAAACAAGAGTGTTTGTGTTAGGCTTCCAGTATGTACCACAGCAGGCCCTCTATGTCCTATCTGTCACGCATCTACTGACTGCCAAGGCTGTGTGCAGATCATCAGGTATCTCTGAACTCCACCTTTCAAATGCCCCCATTCAAGTATATGAATTGAGTGTTAATAGTTGCAACTGTCTCCTACGAAGAGTACCAGGTATGCAATAATTATTTGTATGAGTGAGCTGCCTGATGAAAATCCAATTCCAAGGCACAGTTGTCAGCAGTTATGATTCAATAATGTTCTGCATTCTCACACATCTTGGCAGAACTTGACAGAAAGACTGTTTTAAGTTCTGGTCTATACAATGTCCTCACACAGGTCACAATTTTGCCTGGTGCTTGGATTTGGAATTACTTGCAAACACACCATGTACAATCCATAGAAATAAATTATTGACACCAGCAAGGATAATGTAAAGCTGAAGTAACATCAGCTGATTGCAAATAAATATATTCATAGAACTGTTCCCCAACACATTCCTCAAAAAAGGGCTAACTGCCTCCAGCTGCTTCTGGCCACAACTTAGGACTTTTCTGGGATCCAGTACAGCAGAATGAGTAGCAGGCTCAGTTTCTGTTGCATTCTGTCTTTTAGTTAAGAGGCCATGTAGCACTTAACAAAATATTATTTTCAGAATGCATAAATTTTATTCAAAAGTACGCCATGTGGTTTGTGATGAAAAGGAGGTTTCTTTTTCAAATCTGGGAAGTTTAAGAGGTCTGAATTCCCACACTTCAGAAGCTTTGAAAGGACCATACTCACGCACACTTTATTGAATCACAGCAACATTAATTCAATTTTCATTTCCAAATTTTAAACTATAATTTCTAGAGTAGGCAGAGATCTTAGACAGATTTTTTTTCCCCCAAGTACACATCCTTGGAAAGAAAAATTATTCTTGAATGGTACCTCCACTAATGCACAAGAAGTTGTCTCAGCTATTTGTAGCACTGCAATGGTCTAACTACTAGAGCACCAGATTGCCAGTTTTATCTTTTTTCCTTTGGGCATGGCTTTCCTCAAGGCTATGGCCTCAGTTTCTAAAAGATCACTTAACTGAGGAATTCCCAGCTGATTTTCTCACTAACAATCCAGCAAGCTATTTGGTACAACAACCACACCAAAAACCCCACACCTGAAGCTGAAATTTATGTCTTCTGCAGACCAGTAACCGATACGTGCAAATAACAAGGGAGCTGATAAATGGCAACGTGCGGTTAAACTCCCAACACCTCAGAAAGCCGCAGCAGACGCCCCCCGTAAAGGGAGCAGCCCCTTAGCCCTGCGAGCAGCACTCCCGGCAGGGAAGGGCGGGGGCGAGCGCGGCCGCGTACGTACCACGGTGCTCCCGTTGTGCATGTTGTGCGTGTCCTTGTGGGCGTGGGCGCAGAAGTCGATGCAGGCCGTGACGCCGGAGAAGGGCCGGCCGTCCTTGCACCCCAGCCGGCAGTCGGGGCCCATGTGCTCGTTCTCCACCTGGAAGAGAAACCAACTACAGGTACTTGGGACTGACAGCGAGCGGCTCCAACCCCACGAGCGGGGCCTGGCCTCCCCGCGCAGCCGGTGGGGACGACCGGAAGGAAGGACGTGTCTTCCTAGGGGACGTGCAGCCCTCACGGCTGGGCCTCAGCGACGTAATGGCACAGCCAGAGCCAGCACGTCTTTAAATAGTAAAACCATCTCTTTTATGGTATTATGAACATACTTTGGGGCTTCTTCATCTCGCGTTCAAACCACACTGCCTCTTCAGAGCTACAGCTACTCTAGTTGCATGTCACAGACCTACCTGGTTCTGGAAAGCCTCAGGAGCAAGCTTTTTATAAACCGGAGCCACATCGGTAGCTAAAGTTTGCAAATTATTTTCAAGAAGTTCCTCCTGCAGAGAAAGGCAACATTCAGAGCACTGTAATTTGCTTTTAAGGAATCTAATCCCATTCAGAGATGCCTGACAAGTCAGTGAAGGTAAGAAAGTCTACCTGTACCCTGTATTTTGTTAATCGGACATCTGTGCCACTGCCCTTTGTCACCAGCCATAAATAAGTCTACTTCTGCACAACTAAAACACCAAAATGGTTAAGCGTAAGTCAACCGAGTAACAATGGAGGACATCTGCTAGGGTAAAGAAACCCACCACACTGGGAACTAAACCCTGCACCACTTCCTCCTTCCCATACATAGACAGTGAAGGAATGAGGTATGTTCCACACAAGATAAAAAAGCAGCAGCCAGAAGAGAAAAATACCACACATCAAGCGGAGATGGAACCCCAGGTCTTATTTCAGCATTCTACTTATGGGCCTTAATTTATACCAAAAGAGCCCTGCTAGAATAATCCTTAGTTTCTGTTGTCTTTTTCTTTCAATCACTTGAGTAACTCCCAATAGCATTTAACATTAATTTGAACCCTTAAGGAGAAACGTACATTTCTAACATTGCAACAGGCTCTTATTAGAAACATTTGGGAAATATTTTGTTCTTTGGAGCTGCAAAACTCTGGACTTCATTGAAATATCTACTAGATTAGGAAATAATACTCCTTTCCATGGGATAAGCCATATGAACATGGAAGTAGCTAGGTGGGCTTCTACAGAAGCCTAACATTTAAGCTCTTATTTATAGCAACAATCCCTATTTTTTTTTCCTAGATTTTGTTTTTCCAGGAAAATCACCAACCAGCTGGGAAAGAAAAGGGTGGTGACATACTCCCTACTTTGCTTTCCTCCACAGGCCAGGCTTTGAAAGACAACTGCAACTTCAGTTTTTCATGCTGTATAGTGACAAAAAAATAACAGCTTATTTTATTTAATCCCCCTGTTTATCACCATAAATTGTAAACACCAATGTGTATAAACACATAAGGATACTTTCACATTTTTCAGCATGATGTTACATTACAAGATGATACCACATTTTCAACTCTTACTCCAGCAAGTTTATTAACTGTTGATCACTAAAAGTTTTTCTGAACTGCACTGAAGGCAACGCAACCTTAATTATCTATCCTATGTACTATTCTTACCTAGGGATATTACACCCTTAACCTCATCTCACTCCATCCAGTGCCTCAAATGATCCAAATCTTTCTGGACTTCCAACTATCTTCTTAATTTGCTACACCTCCTAGCTTTATGTCATCTGCAAAATCATCAATATCCAACATTTAGCTAAAAGAAGTACCTGCTAGAAAAAAATTAATGACAAAACCAAATTAAAAGAAAAATTATTAACCAGAATTTTCATTTCTTTGAGATGCAGTGACAACCTGCACACACCGCAACTGCCCAGGCACCACTGCTGCCTACAGCCAAAGGCTTCTGCACATTGGGAGCCCAAGGGTGCACGTGCATCACAGTTATGGGGTACACCTGTATGGGGTGCACCCTCACCCTTGCTCAGCGGCAGAATCCAAGCAGGCTTTAAAACAACTCCTGTGGAAGAGGGAAAATAAGGGAACTTGCTTTTAGATCACACATCTAGAAAAACATAAGCAATCTTCTCTTTTAGGCAACTGCTTTTACCCTGTGGTAGAAGGCGTTCTACAAAACGCTGAAAGTTGCCTGTCGAGCAACAGGCCATGCCAGGCAGCTCTCAGCAGTGGGGCACCATTTCTAGATGCTGCTGTGCATGTCACTGTGGTGACTAAGTGTCCAAAGGGAGCTGGGGCTAGCTACATGACAGACTTGGAGCAAGTGATGCCACCAGCAGAGCCTGTGGCATCCGGAGCGCGCTCTGATGGCAGCCAGAGCTGCAGGAGCTGTCTCGCAGGAGACGTGGCACAGCCTGGCGCTTCACCAGGCAGCACAGATGAAGACTGGTGCCTTTGCTGGTTCCCCAGCTAATGGTATTAAGCCCATTAGAAACCCACAAAGAAAACACAGGCATGGAACGCTCCACACGCTGTGCTATGCAAGGGGAGAACCTAAAAACACAGGACACAGCAGAGGGGAACAGGATTCCTAAAACGAAAGAACGTGTTTTGCTATATACTGAGAATTTCTATAACCAATTCCCTCCGGAGGCATTCGAGACCAGCAGAGTGATTCCCATCTGGTACTGCCTTAGTCATCCGTTCGGCGAGACAGAGGGCAGGAGGGCTCCGCGTGCCCTGTTCCGCCTCAAGCCCTACAGACACCGCTGAACACGCACAAGGCGAGCGGGCAGCACAGCTCAGAGGAGACTGAGGGGTTTGCATTCATGCATGTAAGCATAAAAGATGCTTCATCGACTGTTTCAGGAAAAAAATAGGACTTGGGAGGAACAGACTTAGCTCCAGTGAATCAAGTGGCATGTCTCTCCCAAGAAGCAATTCACGTTGCACAGGGTGTGTGCGTATGCTATACGTGAAGAAGTGAAAGATTTCTGCTACTACTGTCTGGACATCAACCAGCTGGGTCTGTTCTGTAGCTGGCAGCAGTGGAGCTCAGGAGTGGAGAAAGACTGCCAGCACGGTAACCCAAACAAGGGAACTGACTGCCCTATAGGATATGGCCCTTAAAGCATGCCAGATAAGTGTCATGTCTTTACTAACCTATCTAGAAGTTCCACAAGGAAGTGGAGTTAGAGACATTTGCAGCCAGAAAAGAAAGCACTTCTGAGTTACTGCAAGGAATGTATGTTCATCAAGCAGCTGTTATCGGTTTACAACTCCTTTATTCCTTCTTCATAAAAGTATTCCCAATACAAAGGACAAATTTTGGGGTGGTTTGGTTTTTTTAGGGGTTCATTGTTTCACATAATCCATCACCATATTTTCTGTGCTATCTCAGCTTTATGTCATCACTGACACTCATGAGCAGCAATTTCAGTGCTGTTTCACTGCATCACATTTTAGTGCATTAACTCCTTAGAGAGTATTTAAAAAACATGCTGTCCACAGAAAAAACAGTTTGTTCTGGGTGGCAGACAGAAGACCCTGTGGTCAGACAGTGAAAGTGGCACAACCCAGGGTACAAAATTTTCTATGGCAAAAGGACTAAATCTCTGAGGTGCTGGTTCAGTGCTTAGAAAAAACTTTAGCTGTATTTTATACTTACAAAGAATTAAAATGTCAGAGCGAGTTACACTGTGGAGCTAAATATGCATACAGAAAAGCATTTAAGGACAATTTCAGGGTACTCAAGTACATGGTAATCAACACTGAGTTTTCATACAGTGAAAAAAAAAATATAAATAGTAGAGTTACAAAGCATTTAGTTGGGTGCCTATGTGATAAACTATACATGAGATAGAAGGAGTTGATGTCCACAGATTTAATTTCTAATTCTGAAGTAACATGGAATAAGTATTTGGAGGAAAAAAAAAAAAAACAGTAAACCAAAATAAACCTTACTTGTTTAGGGTCATCAGTGAGAAGTCTAAATTTCCTGGGATTTTTGCTTCTGGCAAATTTACAGCCATTGAAATACATACTCCATGAACAGCCAAATGAGAATGATGCTCCACAAGTTTCTGGATCAAGTCCTTGACAAGCACAAGTACGACTATGAAAGGAAATAAGACACATAAAGTCAGCTGACAACACAGCTGCTCTGGTTTTTTTCTGTTTTTGTTTTGTTTGTTTATTTGTTTGTTTGTTTGTTTGTTTTTAATGTCAATTCTATTTACCATTTCTTTTATAATATATAGTGTAAGAAGACAGGACTTGATAAACATACAGTTTATCCAGATCTTTTCTGCTAAGGAAACATTCACGTGTAGAGGACTGACATTTCTCCCCAGAAGACAGTCTCAACTCTCCAGAGCCGCACGTCTGTGAAATGGGTATCGCTCAGTAACAGCTTCAAAAATATACCCAGGCTGCTTCGATTTTGACTTCTCCAGTTGGATAAATTTTTTACCCAAGAAAATACCACTGCTACTAAAGGCTACCCCAAAAGCCAGTAATTATTCTGCTACCTGCGGCAGTACCATTAGCTCTAGACTGACCTAGCTTTCGAAGTGGAACAACGCTACTCAGCCCAAGCCTATAAGAACGGAAGTGCTAGATTCATGTCTCTGTACAGCCATCGGAACATGTTAAATGTGAGCCACCCAAAAATCAGCACAAAGGCAGTTCCAGAGCCTCTGATGTAATATATAATCTAGTCAATTAAACTACATTTCTTTTAGAGGTGTGGAAGGTAAGACCCTAATTGAGTGTTCTATCTCTCCTTTATTTAAAACATACCACCTCTTAGCAGCTCTTCAGCACAGCCCTGCATGCAAAGGGCACCCTGACAGTCTTGGGCAGTGTGTGCAAAGCCAGGGGACAAATTCAGCACCACTCCCCCCCGGGTATAGCCTGTACAACTATTACTTAGCACCTGGCCTCCAGGATAAAACACGAACTAACTTCTATACTGAAATGACACCTAGTGGTTTGTAGTTTTAAATGAGCTTTTGTATAATTCTTTTATTAGTCGAACTATTGACTCTCAAGTTCTTTATTGCAGAGCATGCAAAAGGCAACACGAGTCATTTACTCTTGCAGCGACTTACTCTTCGTTTAACGCACACCTCCGGCTGGTGGGACAGCCGTACTTTCTGAGGCTCTGTGTCAGCTCTTTGTACAGCGTGTCAGCCAGGAGGTGAGGGATCCCTTCCCAGGCCAGGATGAGAATCACGATGACAGCAGTTTGACAGTGGTGTCCCGCACGCTGACGTACCAAGCACAGCAACTTTTCCTCGTCGCTACTTCTTCGTATCACCTGGAAGAATCGTTTTGTTTACTCTTAGATAAGGATAGGAAACATGTAATGTAGAAACATGTAATATCTTCTCTGGGAGGCATAAGGCCTGGAAGAGTAAGAAATACTGCTGCCCAGAGAGCGCCCATCAGCAAGCAGGACAGGGACAGCATCACACGCTGATCTCCAGCACAGAATGTGATTTTCCACTGCCTTTACACCTGTAGAAGAAATAGCAGTACATTGTATAGCAGAATGATGTTTTAGGTGTTCTACACAAACAATAAAGAAGATGGATTAAAAGGAAAATAACCACTAGAAGGAAATAATAATCCCGAGACAACAGATCCACTGCAAACCTAACAGTGACCTTGAAAGTGATGCTGGAAACACATGGCCTAAACCCCGAGGGCAAGTCCATAAAAGCACATATATACACAGCCAGGATGGTTACCACAGCTACCTGTCAGTACATAAAATGGTTCCCACCTTGTAAAGTAAGATTAGAACAAGATGATGGAAATAAGTGTTCTTAGTAAAGGCAGCAACGAGATTTTTCAGAACAAACTAGACAGTCCTACTCCCACATTTAGTGTTCTGTCACAACCTGAAATGGAGTTGCACTGTAAGAAGACCAAAAACTTACGGAACACAATCTCTATTCTTCACATGGGTATTAGCCAGCATAACCTGCACGAGGCCTCTAACAAAGGTGCCAAGACCTCAGCAATAAGCTTCGGTCGTATTAGTCCCGGGCCTCTCTGAGGCACTAGATGCTAAACCTGCTTCCTTGGTGGTGTCACACACAGGACGGGGAGCAGCCAGTCTCTTCCTCACCGCGTCCGGGTATGAGCCATTACACCAGGAGTACTCCCTGCCAGCCCTGCAGCAGCATGTGTGCCAAGGGCAAGTGGCTGGCCACACCCCGGCTATCCCCTCCCAACAGCCCCCCCTCCAACAGCAGAACCCCTGTAGACCTCTTATTGGTCACGGACCGTAAAAGCAGAACAGAAGCAGAGGTTCGCTTATTCTCCGAATGCCTCCAAATATCCAAGATTTCACGCAGAGTCCCTGTTGGACAGACAGCAAAGCTTCTTTGTCGCCAAACATGCAGCTGTCATTCATAGGTGACCCCTAGCCTGATCAGCTGCAATTATCTAAATTTAAATCAATTTGAACTCATAAAAGTGGGGACCAATGTACTCTTGCAATTCATCTGCAAATGAAAAGGTTTTCAATAGATGAACAGTTTCAAGGGGAATATGTGCAGCCTTAGCAAGAAGAAACAAGATTAATTTGTGTCGAGAGAAAGTATCACCCTTTTAAAGTGAATCATAGAGTCACAATCAAATGCATTGAGATACCACTCTGCAAAAGGAGTTGTAGCTGGAACTGACCAACTAATACAGTATTTTTTTACAAAGAAAGAAAAATAACACAGCTCATTTGCATCTAGTTAGGTGTACAGAAGGTTGGTTACGGCTGACAGAGTACAGGTTATTCCTGTCACTGTAAGCTTTACATTCCTGAGGCAGCACAGTTCCTTCAAGGCAGGACAGGAATTTTTTGTTCCTCAGCATGATGGTGATGTTTTGACATTTTTTGTTTGTTTGTTTCCAGACTTCATAACTTCAATGAAGGAATCTGGTGCCTCTTAGTTGCTCAGGACAACATCAGGTTGCCTTTTTTGAGTTCTCATATAGTTCTTAGCTGGAAATACAGAGTCCAGGAAAAAGGACATATAGACAGGAAGGAAATTCATAGTTTCCTTTAAACTAACATCACATTACCCTGGAGTTAAACATAGCTGGAATGTGCTTCATTATGCATGCAGAAGAGAATGCAATACTCTTACCAGACCCAAAATCATTTTAAAATCCCTCATCACTCAGGCCACAAAGGTGGATTTATTAGTTGGCTGAATTTAATTTCTGTGGCTCTTAAGAGGTTACATCTGACCACTATGGGTGGAGTGCTCCCATTGTTGTGTTACCAGAGATAAGATGCTTTTCTCACCCAACTGTTATGGTCTTAAAGGAGCACAACTTGCACCAAAACCACTACGGCTCCTGTGGGCCTGCAGCCGTGGCCAGCACAGCCAGAGCTTTTCTGTGCAGACTGACAGTGCCCCTCCACATGCCACAGCTGAGCTTCCCAGCCACCCACAGACAGAGCCTCTCTTTTGTACTACAAGGAAACCCACAGCAATTCCACATTGGAGCAGGACAGCTGAAAACTATGGAATAAATCCAGCCAGGAGGAACGCCTTGTCATTCAATGATTTGACCCTTTTTCTAGTGGGGAAACCACCACTGTAGCCATGACAGTTTGACCTGGTGAATTCTTAGTCATATTAAAACTGATGTGACCCTGTTAATTTCCAACTTGGCATTTGCTTTCCAGTGCCTGGCTAGATAAATTTTTGAACTTCACAAGAAATCATATGTATATTGTATTTTAGGTATATACATATTAAGCAAAACTGACTGCATTTGCTTTTGTTACTAAACTTGGGGTTATCTGAGTAGTTAGTACAATCAAAAACATGACTACAAGCAGTGTACTGCTCATCAGGATTTTTGCCTGGCATGCTTACAGATTTCTCAATGTTTTTCTCAGTCATTAATGCAGTAAGGCTTTAGCTGACTGATCATTTATTGAATTATTCTAGCTGTCTCCAGTTTATTTAATTTCTATTCCAGTTTCTGCAGCTTGAAATTATTAGGGATAGTTCTAAGAACTTTTCACCCTTCAGCATCACCAAACCATACAGGGTTTTAATCAACTGTCCCCACATCTACTTTAAAGACACAGCACACTTGTTAAATTCATGTAGCAGCAGGACCACCATCTCAATGTTGCCATCAGGAGAGTTGTATGTATAAAATCTCAGGCTACACTTTAGTTTGGTTTACTTGTTTCTTTTCAAAGCACATTTGACAGTGTCCCCCTCAGTAGGGCAGAAGGAATTCGTGTATTGTTGCAGCCACAGAGAATATGATGATAATGCAATTTATTAACCAATTTTTCATGCACTAATCTAAAATGCATGCTTGCTTGCTATAGAAAGTTTGCAAATGTAATTACCAATGCACTTAACTATGAAACACCAAGATGCCAAAAATATTGTTAAATATGCAACAAGTAAAGCAAGTCTCTGAATGTTTCCTCAGACTGTGAGCAATGCACAAATCAGCTGGTGAATCTTGCATCCAGAATTTGTTGGTACTTCTCATAATTTCTGTGATGGAGTTAAAGACAGTAAATAATATTCAAATTTGTCTAATTTTGGTCCCTAATGCATTTAAAGGGAACAAGGAAGTAAACATTTGTTAAGCAGTGGAACTATAAAGCTTAGGGTTTTTTAAATGGAAAAATAAAAACTTTTCCTCTGCAATTACTTTTCCACACAAAATAACCATAACATCTTAGTGACTCACACAGAAAAATAATATCAACAAAACAAGCTTGCAGTAAGCTTGTAAAAAACACCATGTAACACTTAACTGTCACATGGTCTGTTTTTTTATAGCTATGTAGGGCCAGATTATCCCTGAGCTCATTTTAGCAAGCACTAGCCATCATCAGTACTAAGCATCCATCAGGAGTCCCACACTGACAAGGACCACGTGTTTCACTTCTGAAGGGAACAGAAGTAACAAACTCCTCCCCAGTGCCTGGCCAGTCCCCGTCAGCCCCATTCTGCACTCACAATAACTGGGGGTGACATGACACCCACTCCCTGCCCCCTGGCTGATGCAGCCCTGTCTGGGACAAAAGGAAGCAGTGGAATAGGACACACCTCCTTCCAAATCTCTTTCCTACACGCACATGTATCTGGACACACGACACCACGGGTATCATCCTTGTAGGCTGCCGACTTGGGCAGGATGCTCATTTACTTAGACTGCGTTCACAAGCGGGTTCTGTACATCCCCCCCGTGTGGGCGCTGGGTGCCCAGCACTACCCCTTCTGTGCCACGCCTGTCCTGTGTCACCATGGCTCTCCACCTCCCCTTGGTTATGTGGACATCTAAAAGCAGACAGCAATTCAAGTAATTTATTACTTTAACTAGCCCAGGTATTATCAAATGGCAGAATCTGAGAATATGAGGAAGCCTTCAAGGTGAGCCAGAGCCAGCCAGCTGGGACAGAAATACAGCCAACAGGTATTATGACAACATACTAGAGCTAAACCTCTGTGTCTACAAGCCACAAAGGCAGAAGTTGACCCTATTTTCTTAACAGAAAGCATAAGGCAAAGCTGAGGATGTTTATTGTAGAGGTGCTGTACACAGCAGAACTTGCTCCAGCGATTTAGCAACAAGTTATGGGATGAACAAGAGGAAAAGTTAAGTTTTTCTCTCCCTCACATTCAAAGCTAGTGAAAAGAGGGAAAAAAAAGATAAGCCAGGAGAGAGGATACAAGAACAGGACGAGGTCAGGGGAGTGGACTGTCCAGGTTTATGCTGATCCTGAGAGTGACTAACAGCAGTTCCCTAGGGATGGGCAAAGAAAGGCATTGGGATGTAAGAGCTGCTTCTCAACAACTGCCAAGCACCTTCCAGCCACCTGCCAGCAGCTTGGGGGACCTGCTCTCTTCCAGTTTTTGAAGGTTTTGACTTCTGTGTGTTTCTCCTCTCGCTCCTAAAACGATGCAGCATTTTGCCATCAGCTACATCCTTGGCCAAACTTAATTCCAGACTATACAGGAGAAAAAACACCACTTTTCCTGCCTGCTGAGCTTGCCCCCTGTTAGTGTCCTCTAGTTTTGATACAAGATGAGACTGTGAATGATCAATTACTATTTGTCTCTCCATGTCACCACAGACTCTAGAGATCACCACCTTCTCCCCTGCCAGGCTGCTGGGTCTGTACCTCTACTTGCCCCAGCTCTGCTGTGCTTTCTTGAGTTGGGGGAAGAAACCTAGACAGTATGCAAGTCTGGGGTGCAGCGCATTTTAAACAGAGGCAGAGTTGTGCTTCATGGTTTCTTTACTCCTCCCCAGTAATTCACAGCACTTTCTTCTGCTGTTTTTGTCACTACTGAACACTGAAGCTGATGGCTAATGGATTATTACCCCAAGCAGCCAACACACACCCCCCTGTCCATCACTGTGTATATGGAACTCTGATTTTTGCATAACTTTATTTAAAGTGAGTTTCACCACTTCAGTAGCCACCTGTTCTTCATCATAAGTCCTTCTTGCTTAGTATCTGTCCTTCCTCTTTGTTATCCTGAACAATTCTGTATCATCAGCAGTTGGTCTCCTCAGTGTCTCCCCCTTTTTTCAGATCATTTCCAAATGTATTGAACACCATTGGTATAATCACACTATCAAGAAAACCTGCTTCAGCTGTCCAAATGCTCAAGTTCTACTTGCATTATTTCTTTCAGATTGTTGAAGCAACGGCCTCAACCCATGGCAGGAGCTCTAAACCAAGGAATAAGTATGCTGTGAACAGAAATTACTTGATGTCCTTAAACATAAGCCAGTCTATCTAAATTAGCCCGCACATGACTTATGTAAGTCAAGAGTCAGACTGCAGGGGCTCAGCATACCTGATGCTGAATTACCACATGAATGAGAAATTACTTTCCAGTTTAGGATCACCAGAACAGTTGTGTTAACTTCAAAATGATATAAACCAGCCACCACCAGCAAATAGTACAAAATTTTAATTGCAAGTTAAATACACTGCTGTAAATTACTGGATTAAAAAAAAAAAATAATAATTTGAACCACAAAAAGGTTCTTTTTAGGTTTATTTCATCTCCATGTAGTTCCACTGCAATTAATCCCTCTAGATAATTTTGAATTTCTTCAGTAAAATAGCTGTGCCTCCTGTGCAGGATGTCAGCAGTTGATTTTAAAGTGAGAACATAACTTTCACTGTAATTTCCTCTAAATGAGGCTACTCACTTAGAACAATTTGGCTCCAAGTTTTCTAACCTGCAGATTTTTCCTCTGCACAAAGTCCTTCTGTGGAGTTATCTCTACACAGGACGAGAGTCTCTGCTAAGCTACAAAGCCATAAAGATCTACATCAGCACAAAGTGAGAGCACAGTGCTGTTCAAACCTGCTGCTGTTCCATCAGGTGATGCTGTGCAACAGACAGATGGAGAAATGTTCCTGCTTGCCACAGAAGTGAGTCTGCCCTCTTTCTTAATTCACATATTAAACCCTTTTCTTACTGGAAAACGTTATGTACTTTTACTTTCAGAATGTCTAAGAGATCAAAAAAGGAATTCAGTTCCACTTCCCCAAGTTCTCTCTTCTTGAGTACCAGCAGACTACATCAAAAGCTTCAGCACAGAACAGTTACCCCCTGTCTCAATACTAAGAAGCTGCTAAGCTCTTTACAGGGATATCACTGAAGTGTGGTCTCTGCAGCTATCCACAAATGCCTTCTTCAAGTTGCTGTCAGAAGCAGGACTCTGCTGTTTACAAACGAACAGACTGAAGCATGTGTGTGTATGTATGTATGTACATATAGGTTAAGCAATTCTATAGTCATGCAATCAGTACTGCAGGAATGAGGGCAAAACAATTCTCAACTCCCAGTGCCCTCTTGCCCTCCTCACTCCCCATGACCTCCTCCTCTGTCACATCGCAGGCAACAGTAAACTGTGCTTTGCATAATATGGATATCAAGAAGAACCTGTTCTCTCAGTTTGTTCAGATATCCCATTTGTTTTAATTTAAGTAGTGATAATAGCAATTTAAATGTTTGCTTTTTATAATACTTAAGTTTGTTGCCCTTAACATAGCTTTTTTGTTTTATGTTCACCCCATTAAAATATTTGAGTAGTTCCTTGTATGAAAGAATATTAAAACACTTTAACTCAGAAACCATGTGAAAATTTCTAATAATTTTGAATCTCAAACCACTGCAGCACTTAATGGGTTGACTCTGGATAACATTACAAAACGTTGTTATGCAAGATAAACTCCTCTAATCCTGTACTGAGCAGGTACAGCTCTTAGCAAACAGTAAAAATAAGGTAGTGCCTGCACAGCTGAAGTACCTGCTGCACATGCTAACTTAATGTATTATTGCTAGAAAGTGATGCTCTAGTGCAATACTGTCCAAAAAGGTGAACTCCTCCCACCCCCCTAACAATCCTCTCCACGTGCCAAAATTAATTTCCTTTCAGACTTGCACGGAGAACATCATTTCATCATAAAAATGGCTTAAAAAATTAAATAAGAGCTTGAAGCATAGTCAATTGTTTAAAGCAGAATGGAGCTGCAAGTTCTAGTTAAACCTATGGCCAAGGGAGAGTCAGTCCAGGAGAATTTACTTTAAAACCCTTTTCAAATACATTTC
>NW_008633918.1:0-2500 GCF_000691845.1 Merops nubicus
AATGTGTTTCTGCCTTTTGTTTTTAGTTTTATCATCATAGTTATTATTATAATTATTATTTTTATTTGGGTTTGAGTTTGACTAAATGGGAAATGTCTCGCGTATTTCTGTGCAAACGGTAGCTAACGAGGCTGCCGCGGCCGGGCCAGTAACGGGAAGTGTGAGATTGACAGGATGGGGAAGGCACTTTTTAAGCTCACGCTTTCTAACTACCATAGTCCACGCTATCTGGGAAATACTTGAATCTCTTTAGGTGTAGGCAGTTGTCCTGAAGCATTTACCTTCCAGACACTTTTCTAAATCTGATTCTTTTTCTTAGTGTCTTTCTCTCCTCTCGGTAACACGGCTCTTGGATTTATTTCTCACGCATCTCTATCGCGCCTTTGCCTCTGAAAAGCTACCACTGGGTAACTGAGACCTGCTATACCAAACCATTGCTACTGGAGGGACTTCCTTGAACTTGAAGAAAGGCACATCAAAAACCACCAGTGTTACTGCCATGTCAATTTTGATGCTAATAATGTGCAGATTATGACGAAAATTGCCAATCATGTTCTCTGATGGACCTCCTTTGAATGTGGAATTGGAAAAAAGTTCCCCGCACAGAGACCTGCTGTCAAGTACTAACAACCCGCTAAGGGAAGTCATTAGAAGAGACAGATAAGAGACTTGGTACATAAAACATTGTTCTTGGTGCATAGAATGTATGTTATTTAATGTTGTCTCTGTTACCTGAAGTGATTTCCACAAGAAAGCCACTTTCTTATCATCTCAATTGCCAATTTTCATTTTGGTAACTTGGACGCCCCGGGTAGACTTTTCTCTGTTAAGCTGATATTCAACCAATGTGAAGAGCCTCATTAAATCAAACCCAGATATTTCCATAATGCTCCCTACAGAGCCACTTCACTCTTCACATAATGAGATTTTCCTGAAGAGTTGAAGCCCTTATCTAACTTACTATTGCTTGTTTAGGCCCTGTGTGAATGCGAATACACACACACACACACATGCGTACAGTCTCACAAAAAAAAAAAAAGGAAAAAAAATTCCAATTTTATATTTCGAGTAAGTATCCTGAAATGCTTCTACTTTTAGTACACTGGATTTTTTCATATTATAATAATGAACTTTAAGGAAATTATTCTAAAGGCTATGCTGTTTTGTTCGGTGAACATTGAACATAAATCGTAGAAAGTTGTTTGGTGTTTTTTTTGTTTTTTTTTTTTTTTTTTTTTTTTTCCAACGGGACAGATTTCATGGGCGAGGGTAGGGAAGGGCAAAGGAGAAATACCCCCAGGCTTCCGGAGCATATTCCCGACAAGACGTATACATTTTATGAGTAGAGAACTTTAAGGCACGGTAGAAGACACCTAACCCACAAATTTCTCATTTTGTAAAGAACGAATAAGAAGACTACTTATGTAAAAATATCGGTTATACCAGCTGTTGTTCACTGAGTTTACATTGAAATTTTTTTATTAATATATAATTTAAGGCTAAAGGAAATAGACCAAAACGTAGCACTCTTTTACCAGCTTAACCTTTTCGATCGTTGGAATCGTTTGTTATGATCAAACAAGTAGGAGATGTATATACGATGATTTTGGCAATAATGTTTACATTTTTTCCAAAATATAGATATATGTCTATTAAATGATCGATGAAGACGCTGGTTGGTAAAATTAACATAAATTCGTTTTATGTTAGGTCCGTTGGACCTGGTTATTATATAAAACTGTAAATAAAGTCTTTGTGCTTTAAATATTGCTGGCTGTACGAACTCACTGTAAAATATTTTACAAATGTGCAATAATTATAAAGCTTTGTATATTACGTTATTTATTGTGTTTGGTCATGTAAAATAAATGTTATTTAAATCAAAGAGAGATTATTTGTTTAAGAGGCCGCAAAACATTGCGTACTGATGTTTGTTTTTAAATATGGCATCCAGGGTTATGAGAACTTCTTAAAACAACATATTTAAATGCCTTTTAATACACGTATCGGATGGATTAATTCATACTAATCAGTATTTTTACTGCGAATGCTATGCATTACTCATGTTTATAGCAGATGTGTACGAAGTCCAAACATTGGCTTAACATTAATGGGCTGGCTAAACAGCTGTGTGTTTACAAACATTACAGATACGTTCTGTAAGAAAAACAACGGACAGAAATTTCGTCCTCTTTTTACGCTTTTGTCCGTGCCTGGACACTCAGCCGAGAAAATATTAATCGTCTTTCAGTCCGGAAAAGGTCCGCCTTTAATCTAGTGTCGAGAAGGCACCCAACACAATCCGGGGGCTTTTTTAGCGCGCAGCGGTGCCTCCATTTGTCAGGCGAAAATGATGCTGCGGCCGCTGCTGGGCGCAGGACGCGGAGCCGCGGCAGGGACCGTCACCGCTCCTCTGCCTTCCTCTCCCCCCGGCGCTCAGCCCAACTGTTCGCGTATTTACAGATCGGCCGTAAAATCGATATTTCGATGGAAAAATGCA
>NW_008633919.1:0-344 GCF_000691845.1 Merops nubicus
TGAGGATTCTGCTCATGTTTCCTCATGACTTTTGCTCGAGGCCTCAGTGGCACTGAGGGCAGACAATATTTATGGCACAGAATCCAGGTGCAAGCTTTGGAGATACTGCTTAGTCCTGAAGTGACTCTCCATTTAACCTCTCATACCCTACCCATGCAGCCACTTAGCTAACTTTTGCTCCCAGTGGGGTTCTTCTGACTTCTCTTTCAAGCTGGATTTACTCAAAACAAGGGGTAGATGAGAGCCTAGAGCTCCTAACTAAAGGTCTTGTTAGGAGGTGGTGAACTGATGAAGCAGTTTGTCTGGATCCTGCTTATTTCAGAAAAAGCAGTGTTTTCTCACGC
>NW_008633920.1:0-5711 GCF_000691845.1 Merops nubicus
AAGCCATGAAGATGTGGTGTGAGGGCCTTGGTGCCATGGCTGTGCCATGTGTTCATGGCTGGACTCAGTGATGTTAAAGTTCTCTTCCAGCCAGAAGGATTCTGTGATTCCAGTGGCCAGGTTGCATTGCTGCTGCAGCTGTGACTTCTCTGCTAGAAACATGTAATGGGGACATGTGGCACTCTTCCCAAAATGACACAACACAAAGCCCTCAGAAGTACTTTGGCATCAACGTTGCCTGCCATCTGCTCTGATAGCTGCTCCTCTCCTTTCCAGTGTGTTATTTTTCCCCAGCTGAGCAGAGAACATCCATTTTCAGCCTCCAGACACCAAGAGGTGTTTTCCTCCTTCCCTTTCAGGTGTCCAAGAAGCAGAAGAAGGAGCAGCAGCGTCTGGAGAAGAAGAAACGTCAGGAGGAAAGGCACCGACAGAAGGTCCTGGCCAACAGGAGCAACTCTGCAGGCAGCAGCAGGAAGGAGATGGACTCCAGCAGTCAAGTCACCTTGGTCAAGGCCATGGAAGCTCTAAATATATGACTGGAAGCACTCTGAGAGCTCTGGTGAGAAAAGCAAATAAACCTAATGAAGACAGAATTCCCCTGAAGTACATTGCCAAGCACCCATTGTTATCTTAAAACCCATTTCTGCAGAATCTCTGGGCTCATGGACTTCCTGGTTCTTGAGTAACTGCTAATTCTGCATCAAACTCTGTGTGAGGAGAGTGGTTTGAACTTAACAAAAGGCAGAGACTTGTGTTTGTAATTGTGGAGTTTGAGGAGGGTGAGAACCTGTTCTTCACACAGCGGTGTCAGGTTGGCTTTGAGCACTCTTGGTGCACTTTAGATTATTTTGGGGTTTAGAGCAACTTTTTGCTTGGTTTTTTTTTGCTTGGTCAGGGAAAGCTTTACAATTCTCAACTCAGGAACACTGGGGATTTGTTTTTGGTCTTTTTTTATTCTACTGAAATTGAAATAAAAGCAAGTGAACAGAATCCCAGAGTCCTCCTGAGAGCAAAGTGTGTCAGCCAACACTGCATCAAACAGAGCTGCTCATGTTGGGCTGTTTCTCAACCAGCCAATACATGAAGGGAGAAGGGGATTGCTGCTTGCTTCTGGCTTAAGCTTGAGATCAGCCTGTCTGCTGGCTGTTGAGACCTTCAGAGACCAAAATACTCCTCGTGAGGCTGCAGAAAGGATTCATTCTGTCAGCTGAAGCCTGAGGAGGCTGTAAAATGTGATGTGAGCAGGCAGGAGACTTGTGTTGAGTGTTGGAACTTGCAAGTCTGGACTCTCACTTCCTCTGCCACACTTTGGAGCTTTTTGGCTGCTCCAGAGCTTTAGTCCAAGCCAGGAGCTTGATAGTTGCTAGTCTCCAAATAAAACTAGTGTAGCCAAAGGACCCAGGGAACAAGCTTCCAAGTAGCAGTGAGCACTGGAACCCTGCCTGCTTCACTCTTCATAACTCAAGCTTTTTCCAGAGTAGCATTTTTTCATCTTAAATTCCTCTTTGGTGAGGTCACCAAGTGTTGTGGAATGTTCAGCCTGAGTCCTGTGGTGCTTCCCACTGTGGGGCTGGGAGCTTGGACTGAGGTGTGAGGCTTCAATTTATGGGTCACAGTGTTGCAGCTGCACCCAGGGCTTGACACAAGTCCAAAAACCTAAGCTTGAAGAGAGCACACGTGCACTTAGAGCAGATGACAGGAGACACCTCATCAGCCAGGGCAGAGGCAAAAGGGGTGGTTTGAAAAGTGAGGAATGTTGCTTTTGAAAAAGTTCTCTGTGTTCTTTGAAGTTTCCATATCAGCATGGAAATAGAAATGCCTTTCTTTTACCAAACTGCCAGAATCTGAGCTAGTCCTTCTCCATATGCTCCATTGCTATCAAGAATAAAAAGCAAGGTCCTCTCCTGTAAGTGCTGGGGGTGTAGAACAGGCTTTAATGCTGGTGGGGAACTGCTCTGGTTCATGAGCTTGGCAGGAGTATAACACAAAGCAGCTCTTGGGTGTTGTGGTGGGACAGTGTCTGGGGAGGGGAGCAGTGTGTGAAGGGCTCTGAGTGCCAGTGGCAGGCGTGGGGGATCACTGTCCAGAGAGCTCTGAGGAGTGTTGAGGGGTGGGAAGAGCAGGGATGAGCCTGGAATCCACCAGACAGAGAAAAATGACTTGGGGAAAATCCATTTTATGCCAAACTTGGGTCACCTGTCATTAGCAGTGTTGCTTCCTGGTGTTCTTTTCCCCCCAAATAGTCACTTTTACAGTAGGAGAAAGACTCACAGGCAGGTCCTAGCTTACTGGGGAGGAACTGCAGGTCCCTCCACTGCTGTGGTGAGCTGAAGATAGAAGGGATGGCAAGTGACTTCTCCCAGATACAAGTGACAGGACAAGAGGAAACAGCCTCAAGTTGCAGTAGGGGAGGTTTAGGGTGGACCTGAGGAAAGATTTATTTCCTGAAAGTGTTACCCAGGGCAGTGGTGGAGTCCCCACCCCTGGAGGGGTTTCCAAGCTGTGGAGATGTGGGGTGAGGGACACGGGGCAGTGGGGACCTGGCAGTGCTGGGGGAAGGGTTGGACTCCATGCTCTTCAAGGTCTTTTCCAACCAAAATGGTTCTGTGATTCTGGGGCAGGGAGGTTCAGGGAAGTTCTCCAGCTTGCTCAGACACATTTTGGTTTGCAAGGTGGGCAGGTTGGAGAAGATGGTAAGAACTTGCAGCTGTACACTAGAAATAAGTTGTCTGATCTTATTGAATTGGCTTTTTGTCCTCCTGAGCCAGAGCTGATGGGAGGGTTAGTGTTGCCTCCATCCTGGAGAGCTGTGGAGGGAGTTGTGCTTCAGCTGAGGTGCTGTGGGTGTGAAGGAACCTGCAAAGCCTCACCCTGTGCAGGACAAGGGGCAGGCTGGCAACAGAAGCACATCTGAAATGGCAGAGAGAGAGGCTGACCTTCAGCCTCTGATACCTACAGCCCCTTCTGGGGCTGAAAATTATTTCATTTCCATGTGTAATACGATTAAAACAAACTTTTAATGTGCTGGGCTCACAAGTCTCCTCAGACCAGTCACATTCCCTTTATTTTTTGCCAGAATAATTTTGTACCTGCACAAACATTTTGGACCCACAGATGCTCAGACTTTTCTTTTTGTCTGTTGCAGATTTTTCCTTTAGCTGTTGAAATCTCCACCTGCCCTTACAGTGTGTGTTTTTTTTCCTAGGGGATTCTTATGCAACATTCCCCAGGGAACTCACTTTTATGAGGAGAATTTCCTTTGCAAATGGGTCATGGATTTTTCCTTGCATGAGGGAGGGGAGGAACAAGAGGAACATCACAATTTGTAGCTCCTGTGCACTCTTTGGTGGAGTTTGCTCATGTGGGTGTAGGATGAGGAGCACAGCACATTCCTGTGGGGTTTGGGGGGTGTTCCTGGCTGTCTCTGGCTGACAACTTTGAGGGTCATGAGCAGGCAGAGGGCCAGGACTGTGCTTTGGCTTCTTCTGGACCCACAGTGTCACTGTCATCAAATCCCAGACTGGTTTGGGTGGGAAGGGACCTTTAAAGGTCACCCAGTCCAGCCCCCTGCAGGGACAGGGACATCTGCAGCTAGAGCAGGGTGCTCAGAGCTTGTTCCAACCTCCCCTGGGATGGTTCCAGGGATGGGGCAGCGACCACCTCTCAGGGCAGCCTGGGCCAGGGGCTCAACACCCTCAGCAGCAAAAATCTCTTCCTGGTTCTGCCTGCTGCCCCTGAGCACATCTTGGCCCTGGGAGGAGGTGCAGGTCACAGAGAGGGTTTATGCTCATGTAGAGCCTGTTTGCAGGCACAGACCTTAGAGGGCAGCATCGACCTCCTCAGCTCTGACCCAGCTCCCTCTCGTGCCAAAGCCCTTGAGTGGCACCAGAAAATGAGGAGAAATGGGGAGAAATGAGTGTTCTGGAGTTAAAAAGACACCACGTTCACCATTGGTCGTGGTGAAACACTTAGTGGAGCCCTCATCATTGCATGAAACTCCAAGAAAACCCCTCCAAGTGGCTTTATTTTGGCCCCCCCTGCTCTGAAGGTCTGCAGAACACAGCTCTGAGGTGGCACTCAACCAGGAGGTGCCTCCACGGAGGCCTGGCTGGGAGGGGCAGCTGCTAATTGGTGCTAATTGCATCCTGTACAGATGGGGAGCAGGAAGCTGTAGCCTGAGGAGACCTGCTCAAACACAGCCCCGTGAGGACTTTGTTGGAAATGGGGTGCAAGCAGGAGCCCCCCCAAGCCCCTGAGACCACCGTGCTCCCCCACAGCTTTGGTGTTAATTGCTGAAAGAGTCGTTAAGAGCAGGATGGGGCTGGGTTGGGGCCGAGCTCCTTGTGGGGAGCTGGGTTGGGGTTGGGGTGCAGCAGCTGCTCACTCTTTCTGTCCATTTTTCTCTTTATTTTCTCCAAAGCTCTGAGATTTACCATTTGGCTGCTAAAATATCACTTCTGGTAAATGCTTTTCAAGAAAAAGTTGCAAAACTCTGTGCACGTGAATATTTACTCCAGAAAACCAGCTGTGGAGCTCCACACTGTCTCCCACCCCTTCCAGCATCAAGTCACAAATCAAACACTGGATGCACTTCAGAAATTGCCTTTGAAAACCAATTTTTATTTGCAGGGATTCCCTCGTTTTTATGATTTATTTAATCCTGAGGAGCAGCCTTTCCCTGGGCTCCTGGATGACTTTTAGGGGCAGGCTGTGCCCCGCCTGGCCTCAGGGATGGCAAAACCCCCCAGTTTAGACCCTTTTTGTCCAGTTTTGGGGCCAGCCTGTCTAGCAGGAGGGAGTCCAGCCCCTGCAGAGGAAGTTGGGGTAGTTCATGTAGGTGAAACGGTAGCTCCTGGCTGTCCTTTGGAAGCACTCTGCTGCTGCCTTGTCACACTCACAGCTCTGTCTCTGGCACCAGTTCCCGGCTTCTGGAAGAGAATTGGGAGGGGGGGTGGAGTCAGGTGAAGGGTGTGAGAATCAGGGGCTGTCTTTTGGAGCATCCCCATGGTGTACACAGCCTCAAACTGTTTGAGTTTGGGGTGTCTCAGGGAGTTCTGCTCCGGTGCCTGGAGCTGTCTGAGGCCCCCGGGGCGACTGATTTACTTCAGCTAAGCTGTGGATGTAGAGATGCTTGCTTTGATCGTGGGGAAGGGCTTTGTTCTGGCCCACTCACCCTGAAACAGGCCCTGTTTGCTCTGGGGAAACTGAGGCAGCGGTGCCAGGTCCCCATCTAAGGAGGGAGGGTCACCTCAAACCTTCAGCACTTGGCCTCTACGGCAGGGCCGGCCCCGTCCTTTGAAAGGTCTCCAAGCTCTAAATTCCACCTACACCCTGGCCAATGTTTGCCCTACTCCTGGCACTTTTCCCTCCTTTCCTCCCCCTGCCCAGCGAGCAGTTTCCAAGCCACCATGGTCTGAAGGACATCCTGGAAGAGAGGTCCCCCAGGAGGGTGGATGGAGAGCGTGGAGCCATCTCTTACTGCAGGTTATGTGGCCCCTCCAGATGTAGTATTTGTAGGTGACCAGCTTGGGGTTGCAGTGGGAGGAAGACACCTTCTCATAGCAGCAGTCGTGGGCATGGCAGCACCTGGGAGCACAAGAGTCGTGGGCAGGGCAGGGTGGGGATGACACCACGGTGCCCAGCAGCCCCCCTGAGACACAGCTTGGGTCTGTGCTTGGGCTAAAGCCACGGGGTCCTGCAGCAGCCTCCTC
>NW_008633921.1:0-1076 GCF_000691845.1 Merops nubicus
CAGCGCTCCCGTGGCCTTCAGGAGCCGCAGAATTCCCCCGGCTTCCAACGGTGTGACAGGGCTGGAGCTCACTGCGTTCAGTCATTTGTTTCTGCCCTGTATATCACATGCAAAGTGCTCTTACTAACAAGAGGGAGTCCCAGCTGGAAACCTGTCACCGTGTACAGATAGAAGAAGATTATAAGAAGGACAAGAACACAGAAATAACATTTTGTCTTTTACCATCCTATCAGGTGCTATATTCTGAAAAGGATTATTTTTTGTCTCCATCTTTGTTTTGCTCCCAGAACGGTGGCATCTATATTTTAGCTAACCAGAAAGGCTGTGATGGTGACCGTCTGTACTACGACGGCTGTGCCATGGTTTCCATGAATGGAGAAACGGTTGCACAAGGGTCCCAGTTCTCACTGGAGGATGTGGTAATGTACTCAGCCTGGAGCCGGCCCTCACAGCGGACACTTGTACGGCTCCCTTCATGCTCAGCACTTTGCAGACATTCCAGATCCTAGGTCTATGTCTTTAGAGTGGAACAGATGTCTTTTCGCTGTTATTGAAGTAGATCCAAGGTTTTTCCTGGTCAGATTGCCCAGACCTGGTCTGCAGGAGCTCTCCTGCTGTCACTGGGGAAAAACTTCATGAAAATGTGTCTGCAATCACCGTGTTTAAGAGACCCTGTTAATGTAGATTCCCTTCTCAAAGAAGAATAAAGGGCAAAGATTGCAGTGTTCTAACTGCGCCCCGGTCCGGTGGACAAGAGCTCCGCTAGGCTGAGCTGTACTTCAGGAGTCCCTTTCTCAGCAAGGCGGGGGTGCGGCACCCGGCTCCTCTACCCAGCCTCCGGCACGGTGTCTGCAGTTTGGCACCCCCAGAGCCCCGAATAACGGGAATGCCGCTGTCGCCTTTTCTTTGGTCCTTCGGCTCCTACGAGACGTTCCCCGGAGCGAGCTGGGAACGGGATCGCCGCGGGGAGCGGGAACGAGCTGATGTCTTGTCCCGGGGCGTGGCGCGGGGCTCTCCTGGGTCCTACCTCCCGCCCCTCAGGGCTGGGGCCGCCCCGAGCCTCCTTACAGATGCCA
>NW_008633922.1:0-2533 GCF_000691845.1 Merops nubicus
TTTTAAAAAAAAAAAAAAATCCTCTAAAGAAAATTCAAGGAAATGCTTTGATTTTTTTAAAGGTACATTGCAAATAATTGCTCCATAGAGATGATAGGAACAACCACTGGCACCATTTATTACTTGTTTTTTTTCGAAGTACCCTTGTCTCTAGATTTCTTTTTCCCCCTCACTGCTAAAGTATAATCCCAAATTTTGCAGATGTTGATACCTGCTTATCTTTACAAACCTATGACTAATCTTGTAAAGCTATTCATGTGAGTAACCCGAGGGGGCCCACAGAGCGGGTTTTTTTGGTCAGGCCAGGTTGTAAATACGCTCATCTCCCCATTGTGTTGGCAGGCCAAGGTCACGAACAATAAGCGCCACGCAAAATTTGAGGAGGGAAGTTGTAGGAGGCGTAGACCACCAGCATCTGTTTATCATTGCTGGAGCTGCAGGGGGAAAAAAAAATTTCCTCTGGATTTTGAGCTGCTAGAGTGAAGGGAATGGTTGGTGAGGTGGAGTTGGTTGGGGAGGGGGATTAAGAGAGTATTAATGAGCAACTGGAACAAATTAGCAACAGAGTAGCAGAGGCAAGAGGAAGGAGCGAGGGGCTGGGCAGCCCGAGGTGTAGCCCTGCTCCAGCAGTGCCCTGTGTGGGATGTGCGCTATTGCGACTCGCTGCAATAACTCATCAGATTAAAGCATACTGCAACAAAAGCCATTTTGTGCCAAAATTGGTCGTCTGTCTTGTGCTTTCACCTGGCTGTATTTTTTTGTATGAACAGGTCAGTGGGAGAGAGTGGCTGAAGTGGGTCTAGTGAAAGAAGTAAATCAGGCTTTCCATGCAGCCCGCTGTCGATGTGCGCTATTGCGACTCGCTGCAATAACTCATCAGATTAAAGCATACTGCAACAAAAGCCATTTTGTGCCAAAATTGGTCGTCTGTCTTGTGCTTTCACCTGGCTGTATTTTTTTGTATGAACAGGTCAGTGGGAGAGAGTGGCTGAAGTGGGTCTAGTGAAAGAAGTAAATCAGGCTTTCCATGCAGCCCGCTGTCGGAGGCTGAGGCTCCTGCTTGCTTCTGAGTTACGCCAGCAAAACCAGGGGAAGAATGATGAGCGAGGTGGCAACAGAGGCCATGGTGGAACAGGGAAGTGGGAGATGCCAGGAGGAAACCAGGGGGAAGGAGCAAATGGAAAGGTAGAAGATGAGGGAGGAAATGAAGGAGGTGAAAACAAGCGTGGGTGAGAACAAAAAAAAGGAAAGAAGTACAAGAACAACGCGCAGTGAATCTGGGTGACAAAAGGGGGGGAAGACCAGGGAGAGAATCTGAGACGGACACGTTAATGAAGCATGAACCAAGGGAGGTATTTTGCCCTCGTTCCTAGAGAACAGTGCTTGCATGTCTTGCACCATGGAGTTCGGGTGGAGGCTAGCCACGTGGCTGACGGCATTCAGCCTGAATACAGGTAGCAGCCAACAGTACAAAGGAAGACAGGGAAAGAATCAGGACAGAGAACAAAGAAGGAGTTGGGTTGTGGGTAACATAAAAAAGTACGAGTTGCTGAAGGAAGGAAGTGAGTGAACATGGATATCCTTGGGCAAAACATACAAAGGATAGTGACGCTTTATTTGGTATGGGATCATCATAATCAAGGGTACAATTTTCATCTAAACATTTGGTTGCCCTTGTGGAAGAGCTGTTATCATCCCATCAGATACATTGACTACCTCCTGTGAAGGCTTTCTGCTGCCACCCATCAGCCACAGTATCAGCATGGCTTTCACAGGAACTGATAACAATGGTGAAGTCATCCCTGGGCAAGGCAGTCTTTGCATCTTCTCCTTTTGTTTGTTTGGTTTGGTTTGTTTGTTTCTTTGTTTTTTTTTCCCTTGTGAAATTTCTCATTTTATTTGCCTCAATAGTTTTGATTCATTTGTTTGTGGTTTGAAGGGTAGGGGGTGGGAGATTTTGATAAGATGGCTATGTGAGTGTTGTGTCAGCCTTGTATGGGGAAAAGTTCTGTTCTGGAAACAGGCACCACTGAGGTGTTTCTTAAGAACATGACAATAAGATTGCTGTAATGTCCTTTGGATATGCATTCCACAACAAGATTTTCACAGCTGAAAATGCTTTGTTCCCATTTTTTCATGTGATTTATTTGCATGCTTGTGATTTATTTTAGTCTGAAGGACTGCAAATGCCTCATGTGTTCATAGCTCAAACTGTGATTTGGGGCAGAGTGGAATGAACTTTGGGAGGGCAGGGATGGACACTTGGATGTGAACAGGGGGGCTCTGATCCTGGTAACAGTGCTGAAACTCGTTCTCTTCACAGGTCTGGTTCCCAAGCTACCATTAACATTCAGGTGATGACTTTGTAATTTTGCTTAAAGATCCTTCAGTGGAAAATACAGAAATAGTGCTAGAACTTATTTATTATGCATATGAAAAATAGAGCACAAAAAGGAACCAGGTACTGGCAGGACTCTGCTGTAGATTTGCCAGGCTGATGTTACCACTGCCTTTGCAGGAATGCTACCGCGGG